>NC_133371.1:5448792-5544481 GCF_049309525.1 Garra rufa | reverse complement strand
TGCACTGCAAAAAAAATGCTTTTTTTTACTTAGATTTTTTGTCTTGTTTGCAGCCAAAATTAAGTGCGTTTTTGCTTAGAACAAGCAAAATAATCTGCCAATGCCAATTTTCTGTTTGAAATAAGATTTTATTTTCTTACCCCATTGGTGGATTATTTAGCTTGTTCTGAGCAAAAACTCACTTCATTTTGACTTGTTTGTTCTGAAAACATAAACAATTTTTACTCGTCTAGAAAATCCTTCTTGATTTAAGAATTTTTAGATATTTTGCCTGGAAACAAGACAAAAAATCTAAGCAGTGTGATGAAATATACTTGTGCTCCAATTGTAGAAAATAGTGTTTGATATTGAGGAAACCCAGCCAACATTGCAATAAACCTCATTCAGTGGTCTATGCTGCTTTTAATGTGCCACAAATGAAAACAAGGCAACTGTGGCACACTGTGCAAAAAATGAAATGATCTTTTTTAATTTAAGTCTGTGAATACATCCTACTACAGCCTTGTTTTCATTTGTGTTCAATTTAATGTCACAAAACACTACTGTTGCTAACATTTTTACATTTTACAGCATTTAGCATTTTTGTGATATACTTAATAACATGACTTGTGTTATTTTTGTTATTTATTTCAAGATTTGTAAGTATTTCACAAAATGGTGTAATCTTATAAATGAAAGGGTAAACATTTGGTATATTCCGGAAAATCACTTTTAGCATTTATCAGTAAGATCAGCAAAGTTATTGATGCATTTGTGCGCAAACAACATTGAAATGGTGGTAAAGGTGTTAAGTTACAGTAAAAGTACAATCACTCGCAGTTATTTTACTGTTAAGGTGCTGCTAGTCGTTCACTTTACTTGATGCATAGAGTACAACACAATGAGCAATGGAATAGGGAAGATTCACTGGACTTAGACAAATAAAAACGTATAAAAATAAAACCACTTCTTTTCTCATAGAAAAACATGGAAAACTACCAGAAGTATTTAATGTCAATGACCAAAAATACTCTGTATTTACATCTCACAAGTTCTCTTGAATGCTAAGTCACTACGCCAACCTCTTCATACTTTCATGTGCATTTGTTTCCCCGTTTTTCAAACGTGGTAAGGCCTGCCCTGTCATTTACGTCATTATTCTGTGTGACATCAGGAGGAGATGCATTTCCTTCCTGTCGTGGGTGTGAAAACAAGGTTCCTCTTTGCTGCAAAGTGCTGTTCTGACTCGAGCAACTGTAGGCTGTTGGGAAGTTCCTTTGGTTGCAGGTATTCTTGGCTGACAGATTGGAGAGAGTCAGCACTTTGTCAATCCTGTTGTCCCCATATCACAGAGTCCTCAAATCCATATCCTTTAGATCGTTCCAAAATGCTTTTTTTCTTGGACGTCTTCCTCTTTATTTCTGGAGAAAGAGGACTGAAAGGCCTATCTGCTGCATACGGAAATGACAAAGATGTTTTTTTGTAGCCACCGGCGATTGTAGGATATTTCACCTCTGCTTCTATGTCCATCTTTGGCTTGGTCTCTGAGCTGGTATACATGCTTTCCCAAGGCTCAGGCTTGATCTGTCCTTTCCGCTCTTTGCCGGCAGAAAGTGAACTGCTTATTTTACTGGTTACGTCCTGATCTTCTCCATCTTCTGCCTTGAAGTGCTTGCTCTCGTGCACGCTCAACAGCACTGCTGATTTGCACACCTTCGAGCAGTACCTGCAACTGTGTCCTTTACCTGACTTTTCCAGATGCTTTTTCTCATGACTTTTCTTGGTGGCGAGGTAAAGGAACCGCTGCGGGCAGTAAGAACATCTGTAACGCTTTTCCATGCTCAGGCTGGGGGATGCCACATCTGAGCTGAAACAGGAGCCATCCTCCGTGCAGCTCTTGCAGATAAAGTCACCACTATCCTCTCCAGTGGGCCCAGCTGTGCTGGATGTGTCTTCAGGGGGACATTGTTTACCGCATATTCTGCAGCGTGGCTGATGGCAGCTGATGATGTGCATGCTGAGGGAGGTCTGGCTGGAGAAAGAGCTCTCACAGCTGTGACAGGGGAAAGCTTCCTTTTGGCTGCTATGCCTTGGCTCCCTCCTGACCCCATAGTTGTCTGCTGAGATCCTCTCGTCTGGACAGAACGGCGTCTCCCGGAAGTTGTCATTGGCTTCTGGTGACAAGGGCCTAGTGTAGCTTCTCAGATGTTTCATCCTCATTCGTTTGCCTTTCACTTTCTTACTCTTCTTTTTAGGTTTGTATGAGTAATAGGGACGCCAGAGTTTGTCCGTTTCAGGATCATTGGGGTCATCATAGGATTCGTTTTCTGTAACTGCAGTTGTGACTTCTGTCCTCACCCTCAAACTCGGACTTCCAATGCTCTCCTCTGCAGGGCTTCTTTGACCTATGCCCTCTTGTCTCCAGCTTTTCCTTTTCCTCTTCTTTGGAAACAGCTTTGAGCCTTTTATCTTTCTGCGAACAATTGCCTCATTGCCAATTTTCACTGTTATTTGGCAGAGGGGAAGAACTTGGTTGTCAATCGATGGGCCTGGGCATGCAGGCTTAGCAATGTACGTTTCTGTCTTTCCAACAGGCGGTTGATCTGCTGTTATGCTCTCAGGTCTTGCTTGTAGCAGCTGATTAGCCATGTCCTCGATGGTCTGAGCTGCTGCCGAGAGTTCGCTCAGTTTGCTCAACCCTTCGAAGGAGCACACCGATGGTATATTGAGGAATGGAAGAATGTCTGCGCTATTTTCTGCATTTTTCTCTGTTGAAGAATCGCTTCTGCGTGTCATCAGAGAGGACTCTGTGTTCTTCTGTATTGCTTTTGAAGATTCTGTAAATCTGTAGCTGAAAAGCGGTGACCCTTTTCCATCAAATCCAGACTTTTTCTTGAAATCATCGGAGAGGTGTTTCAGGGGCTGGTCTATCTCAGACGCCACAGGAAATCCTACATTTTGGTCACGGAGTTTGTCAAAGCTGATGCGAGGCGTTTCTGATGCCATCGTTTTCGGAGTGGCCATGAACGTCACTGGCATTGAAAATAAGGACTGACCACTAACAATATCTGAGTTAGTCGCTGGTACTGAACTGTCAAAAAGAGCGTTGGGGGAACAGCTGCCCAGTGCACTGTAGGACTCATCGCTGCCCTCCATCCCTTCAGAGTATGTATGACTGTATGACTTGTAACGTTTCTTCCTAAACTTCATTGGGAGAAGCCTGTAAAGCTTTATGGGGTAGACACTACTCTTAAGTCCACCGTTTGCTGATTTTTTATTGACAGCCAGCTGGGGATCGATGCCATGAAAGGTCTTCTGGTGATTCTTGAGGATGTAATAAGTCAAGAAGGTCTCCAGGCAGAAAATGCACTGGTACCGGCGTTCCCCGGTATGCCAGATCTCATGCTTGGTGCGGTATTCAGCCAGAGCAAAAACTTTGTTGCAGTAGTGGCAAGGGTAGGCTCTATGCCATGAGTGTACATTCTCATGTCTTTTTAGGCTGGAGAGGGTCACGTAAGCCCGTTTGCATACAGAACATTTATAAGTCCTTGAAGTGCTATTTGTTTTTAAGGTCCCTTTAACTTGGTCCTGAGACATCTCAAGGGGACTAGTCAATGTGGGCTCTAGATGTAAAGGGGCATGGAGATCTGGTGGAGGTAAAGAGTGTTGTGTGGAATTTGCATCAGATGTACCGTTAGAGACCGGGACTCGCACAGAGTCCTTATTATTTGTCTCTAACTCAGATGGACCTTTCAGAGATTTCACACAAACCTGCTCATGATTGCGCAGTCTTTTCAGATGCATGAACTTTTTACGGCAGAACTTGCAAAACAAATGACTGACAAATCGCTTGTGTATTTGCATGTGGATGGTGAGAAGCGACGAGTCGCTAAAGGTCTCAGGGCATTGCTGGCAGCTGAAGGTGGGTGTATTCTGAGGACTGAGGCAGGGTGGCTCTGCATCCTGAGAGGGTGCAATGTCAAGATCGAGACTGGAAAGTATTTCTGGTGCTGCATCTGAAGACAACTGGGAGGAAGATAATGAAGCAACGGGAGCCTTTTCCACCGCAGATTTGCTTGTAATAGCGGGCACGGTTGCGACCGGCTCACTTGAGAGAGTCGGAATACCGTTACAATGTATATGACGCTTCTTTATAGGTCCAAGTCTATGGTTAACCAAAGTCTTTGATGGAGTCACAACAGGCAAGATGTTATCTCTTACTCTGTTATTATTCTCCTGGTTAACCTCTTTAGACTCTTGTCCCTGGCTCACTGCATATGAGTGCTCAGTTAGGGCATTGGCAGGCTCACTCTCTATGGGTGATATGATTGTATCTTGGGAGCTAGAAGAAGAATGCCCTTCCTCAAGTCCCTCAATAACTTTGTTTCGGTGCTCCAGTGTAGAGAATGGGTTGTTTACCGCCTCAGCCTCAGTAATGGAGAAAGCATTGGTGATCCGTGGGCCCTTAGAGCAGTCTAACTCCTCAGGCTTGAGGGTTTCTTTTTTCAGTGTGCATGTGTCTGCCAACTTTGATTGACCGTTTGATCTTCCGCAGCTTGCAGAGGCTTGGCCTTGCAAGAGACTAGAGCTCTGCCTTTCAGAGTCTAGCAATTTCTCCAGAAACGGAATTCCTAAACGCTTCCCAGCTGCCACCAAAGACCTGCTGTCCTCTGTACTACTTGACTCCACTCTGGCATTGTAGATGAAGTTTAAGATGCTAGCAAAGACTTCCGACTTCAGGTCTGTTAGCTCCAGCACCTGGTTGGACGTGTAGACCTCGGGCACTTTGAAAGCATTGCGAAAATATCCACTTGTGGCAGCCAGTATGTTCCGGTGGGCCCGGAATTTGACATCCTCCACAACGATAATTACATCACAGAATAGGCCTTGTGAACGCTGTTCACTAAGATGACTGAGGACAGCCTGGGGGTGGGAACTGTCCACCAGACCAAGAGTGCTGGGGTTGACCACAGTCATCTGCAGAGGAGAGACATAAAGTAAAACAAAAAAAACAATTTAAATCTGGGTAACTTTAAGATAATGGCATAAGACCTCTAATCATAGTCCTGAACGATAGCTGAGCAAAAAAAAAAGGGAAAATAACTGGCTAAGGTATTCACTTACACCTGTTCATAGTTCAATAACATGAACATGAATGATGACTTAAAGGTATAGGTCACATGTTGTTTCAAACTTGTATGACTTTTTTCCTTCTGCAGTGCTCAATAGAAGAAACTCCCCTGTGTTCCATAGAAGAATGAAATGCATAAAGTATTGAACAAGCATACTTTTAAACATTTAACCATTAATAAAAAGGGCAGTATAATAAAAAAGCAGACATTTTAAACCACAGAATGAGAACAAAAGTGTAATTATTAGACGACTCTAATCTAATCACATCACACCACTAGATGGCAGCATGACTTAACTCATACATTACTGCTTTCTAGACATGCTATGATTGATGGTGAACCAAGTAATCAAATGAAGCCAGTTAAGTTAGTATAACATACAGTGGTTGGCGGATGTGGTTAGCAAACGTTAACAACCAAACTGTAATATATTCATCTGTTATACACATATACTGATAATGTAAATTATAGAAGATAGCACAAAGACAGATGCATATTTCATCTTCCATTTAATGTTGTTGTGATGCAAAGAAAATTAGATAAAGATGAAGCTAGTAGAGATTTATTACTGAGAATGATGACGACAGTTCTCCTCATCGTACTATCTTGATCTGAGCACCCTAGAAAGCTTTCTATTATTTATTTTGCTCTCAAGGTTACAGAGTACAGAAGCATACTTTGTAAATACATCTAAATACATGCACAAATCAGAGCATAAAACAGCTGCACAGACAAAATTAAATGTTTTCTACTTCAATATTTTAAATAAAAATTCATTTCTTTTCTCTGACAGGTTAAAAAAGACATTATTTATGCTGTCCTTTGATGAACCTGCTATGACCTGGCGAAGTCTTCAAAGAGAGTCTAGACTGAGAACGGGTGAGATATTCCATGATGACTCATTAAGAATGCTCCTTTTGTCTGTTTGAGGAGCTAACACCTGGACTGTGGGAGAAGGCTCACCTGGCAGCATTGGTTTTGGTTTTGTACTTACACTCTTAAAAATAAAGGTGCTTTAAAAGGTTCTTCAAGCAATGCCATAGAAGAACCATTTTTTGTTCCACAAAGAACCATTCAGTTGAAGGTTCCTTATAGAACCATCTCTTTCTTACCTTTTTATAATGTGAAGAACCTTCTTTCACCCACAAAGAACCTTTTGTGAAACAGAAAGGTTCTTCAGATGTTAAAGGTTCTTTATGGAACCATTTAGACAAAAAAGTACTTCTATGGCATCATGAAGCACCTTTATTTTTAAGAGTGTAGAATAGTTTAATCTATTTTATAAAACGGTTAGTTTCATTCCTCAATTCTGATTGGTCAGCAGCTGTGTCGTATTCATGATACGGTTTTGTGTATCATTGAACCCCCTCAGCAACCACCCCTTAGCAACGTAAACACAGCTGCAGCAGTTAGGGACTACTTTTTACAGCGGAAGGCAGTTAATGATTTTACTTTATGAAAACGTACAACTTAATATATATAATATTTTAATATTTTTATTACGGCTGAAGGGGTTGCAGGCCCCTAACAATGCCCTTCAGCTGTGATTTATTCACGATACATCACGGCCTCTCGTACCTTATTGCTTAAACATATGATATACAGAAATATCTCAACATGAATAAAAATTAGAATTGGTTTATTATCCAAACTATATTTGGATAAATATACAAGGTAGATATCGTCTGACTGAGGACTGTTGTCAGAAATAACCAGTCAGGAATTCATTTTTGTAGAAAATGTGTCCAATCAGTTTTGATTTTTTTGTAAAAATTCTGTGGGGCCGTTATATTTAACAAATAATCCAACAGACCGTATTCATCCAACAACCGGACCGTGCCTGGATGTCTGTGAAGGACTCCCCAGTCCACTGGACACCAGATAAGATAGCTGTTATGGCCCAATGGAAATCAGAGTTTTACTCTTAACTGAAAGGGATAGGTCCCCTCGAAAATGAAAATTACCCCATGATTTACCCTCAAGCCATCCTAGGTGTATATGACTTTCTTCTTCCAGATGAATACAATCAGAGTTATATTAATAAATGTCCTGGCTCATCCAAGCTTTAAAATGGCAGTAAATGGCTGTTGAGATTTTAAAGGCCAAAAAAAAAAGTGCATCCATCCATCATTAAAAGTACTCCACCCGCTCCTGAGGTTAATAAAGACCTTCTGAAGCGAATCAAGGCATTTGTGAGAGTAAAATATCCATATATTTTAAACAGTTACATCTAGCTTCTGCTAACTCTTGTACGCACCTTAATGAGAGAGTGGTGTTCCAGCGGATGACACAGGATGTAGGCATAGTGTAAGCTCTGGTGACAATATGCTATTCTTGTGAGAAACCAGTTTTGTTTACAGCAAAGGAAACCCACAAGAAGAAATTAATTGTTTTAGCTATACTCTACATTTTATCGGTCTTAAAAATCCTTGTTTTGTACTTCTAATTCAATGATGTGTTCACACTTGTAGTTCGGTTTGTATGGTTCATTCGGTCTGGACCAAAAAGAAAAATGATACATCTGGTCCTGGTCCGCTTAGTGTTCACACTGGCATTTTTGACAGCGAACCTAAAGATACTAAACCTAAAGGCATAGTGATATGTTCTCAACCTGATTGGTCCGGTTGAATGACATATATTTTGTGACGGAATTCACTGAACACTCCAAACAAAAGAAAAAGGTACATTTGACTTTAAGTCGAATACACGCAATGGCTGGACTAAGCTCTCATTGTTGTGTGCATATGAATTCATTTTCACCACCAGCGAACTCTCAAAGAGCTCATAAAAGGCACTTTACCTCCTCGTTGCTCTACGTGTGCCCTCTGCTCATTTTGTTTTGGATACACCACTTATTCCCTTCATGAAATCATGTCGTATAGCATCGCATCTTGTCATTACTCCCTGTTTTTGGTTCGTTTAGAAGAATTTGGTCCGTGTCGCATCCATATTTCATTCTAACCGCACCAGAGTTTGTTTGAAATCCACAAATCTTATTAGCGGTCTCGGTCCACTAGTTTGGTGCGCACCAGAGTTCGGATGGCAGCGTTCACACTTACTCAAACGAACCACACTAACAGAGCAATCGCACTAGGGTTTGTTTTAATCGAACCAAACATGACAAGTGTGAACACACCCAAAGTTTTAAATATGGATATTTTTCTTTCACAAATGCATCGATTTGCTTCAGAAGGCCTTTATTAACCCCTCTTTTTATGATGGATGGATGCATTTTATTGGACTTCAAAATCTCAGCCTTTCACTGCCATTATAAAGCTTCAAAATGGCCAGTGCATATATTCCTATATTCCTAGTGCATATATTGCCCATATTCATACAAAATCTTAGTGCAAAGAGTTGCTCCTAGTGACAAAATTCTAAGAAAATTCTTAGAAATGTGGGTGTTTCCTTTTAAAATTAAAGAAAAGATCCTAGTAAAGAAAAAGAGTAATTCAGAAAGATTCTTAACCCTTAAAAGAGGTCTTAAGGTCCAAATTGTTAGGAGTAGGGACGAGGACTTTTAAGAGGCTTAAGAGTTTCTTTAGCAGTGGAGAACATTGACAAAACATGAGGAGGCCAATGCAATATTTTGCACACAATGCATGAGATTGATTTCATAAGATGCTACACATGAGATTGTGCAGATATAATGTTTGTGACTGATTTTATTAGACATGCTAACATCTCTGACATAGTGCAGAAATGGAAGAAATCACTAGATTTATTACATGAACTTATTTGGCAACTGGAAACAATGCAGCTATGCAGCAGTAATAATTGTATGCTGCTGTTCATTACTTATCAAATACATGAAATACAACATTAACAGCGTGGTAAATAAAAATATATAAACATATAAAATATATAAACGTATATAATGTGTGTGTGTGGTAGTGCGGTAAAACAGGAAAAATTATGCCTATAATATCAAAGTGAAGGCTTAAACTAGACCCTACACTTAAAAGTGCTCTTTTATTTCCTTCTTGGACAACCAACCAATCACAGTCTTCAAAAGGCTGTGTCATAGCTAGCAACGGGATCAACCACGCCTCCACACAAAGATAAAAGTTTTAGTCTTTTCTTTACTCAGAGTTGCTCTTAGATTGATCCTGAATCACTCTTAAGCTAAGACTCCTATGTAGGAATTTTTAAGCTTTCTGAGAGGATTCTTAGAATCTTTAAGGCTAAAAAACATCTTAAGGCTAAAAGTAGCTCATAACTTGCTGATTTAGGAGAAAATCTTAAAAATATTGGGTGTGTCAGTCCTAAAATTAGGACTCCTGAATTTTTGCTCTAAGAGTATTTCACAAAGCGTTTTAGCACTAAAACTAGCTCCTAAATCTGTGAAATGTTACGAGCAGTGAAGAGGACTCCTAAATCACTAAGACCAAATCACAACTATCCTTAAATGGCTGTTGATGGCAATCTGCCTCAGAACTTAAACTTTTTAGAAACACACTGTATTTATTTGCACACGTTTTTTTTCCCACGCTAATTTTTTGGTTTTGGAGATTGTTCCAACTCCAAATTTTCCTTATTGGATTATATCTTTGTTTCCATTAACAAGTTGGGCAAGAAGTAACAGCCGTTATTGCATCCAGTTTGGTTTTCTTTTACATTTGCATATCTTATCAGCCATGATTATTCTATTCTGTTAATAAAAAAGGCTGTTTATCTGCATATTAGCTAATTGTTTCTGAGGAGCACACAAGTAATAAGCTGATAATCAGCTGAACATATACTTGTTTAATTCGTGACACTTAGCCTGCATTTTAAAATCTTGATGGGAACATCTTTTTAAAAAAATTATTTTGAATATGGCAACTTAATATCATGCTATTTCTATGAACAAATCTCTCACAGAGACCCTTCCCCTATCAGCCAATCACTGTGTGCATAGTTAATAAGCATGCTGACATCATCCATAGCAACGAGGTCAACCCCGTAAAACCTTAGTAAAAGTTTGTCTCAGCAGTTTTGTGAATAGGTTTTAATAGAAAACTCTTAGCTAAAAACTTTTACTGCTATTTAGGAGAACTCCTAGTGGTAAGATAAAATGTTTTGTGAATATGGGCCCTGATGCATATGGTGCACTTAACTGGAAACACTTCAGGAATGTCGAAGTCGTCTTCTGATTAGTTGAATTTGATCGGATGTCCGGGAGACGCGAGTGTCACGTTTATTTTCGGTCCGCAGGGAAACAAAGCGCAGACTGATTTACTCGGCGTTTTGCTAAAATGTGCTCATGCAGACGCCATTGTTGTTATACACATTTGCTAAGTTGGCGAACAAATTACTGACTTACTGCTTGTTCTCCCTCTTCTTATTTAACTTTCAATGCCGGTTATTTCAGTGACTGACTTGTTGAAGGCCAGTCTGTTGTTGTGGGGGCATTTCCACGCACCGAAACATGATGCTGAACGAAACGAACTGTGATTGGTTGTTTGACATGTCGATCAAACAGTCTTATGGGCGGGCCTTGGCCAACGAAAGCTGCCATGAATTCCAGACCTTCAGCCGTCAGTCTGGCATCGCAGAGACGAGACGAGATGAGCATTTGAGGTTATATAAAGTATCTAAATTGTCAATTTGTTTTTAAAATAACCAATTGTTTCGCTAAGACCCTTCTTCTTCGGCTAAGATTGTTTAGTGCCCTTCGAGGCTGCATTTAAACTGCATTTTGGAAGTTCAAACTTGAAGTCCATTATATGGAGAGAAATCCTGAAATGTTTTCCTCAAATTTAATTTTTTTACGCTCTGAAGAAAGAAAGACATGAACATCTTGGATGACAAGGGGGTGAGTACATTATCTTTCAATTTCTGTTCTGGAAGTGAACTAATCCTTTAAGACGACTGTAAGCTGAAATAGTGTCACATTAAAGGACTGACAGGCAGAAAGTGCACTAAAGTCTTTGACTAAACAAAGAATATGACAATATTCTGACAGTCAGTTTTTTTTTTTTTAATTGTACGAGCCCAAAGCAGAGACAAGCATGATATTTCAGCAAATGATTTCATTCAAATTTGCCAAGTGAAAGGCCTAGTACCATTAACACTGAACTGTGGTATAGCTCAAGAACTGGAAAGACCATTCTCTACTGACTATACAGCAGACTTGGAACCCACTGAATTATGGACAAAAACACTTTTTTTGGAATTTCCCAAAATATCTTCATTTATGTTCGACAGAAGAAAAAGTCATCAAAATTTTGAAGGACATGAGGGTGAGTAAATGATGACAGACTTTATAACAGCTGAACACGATTAGGTCATGAGAGGGAAACATTTGACAGGCACAAAAGACTAAAATGAAACATGATGACTTTAAAATAAAGGACACGGATAAGCAAAAACAATAACAACACACTGGCTTTTATTAACAACATTTTTACACCGCATATGCATTGTTTCTTTCTTAATTATTTGTCCCTTTTAAATTTGTCTTCTGTCAGCGACCAAGTGAACAACACTTGTTTATCTCACAGTAGCACAAGGAGGAAATGAACAAAGGTGGTACAGGAATACAAGCCCTTTAGAATCTCCAACCTACACTCTTAAAAATAAAAGTTCTTCACAGCAATGCCATAGATGAACCATTTTCGGTTCCACAAAGAGCCATTCAGTCAAAGGTTCTTTAAAGAACCATCTTTTTCTTACCTTTTTATAATCTGAAGAACCTCCTTTCGCCGCAAAGAACCTTTTGTGAAACAGAAAGGTTCTTCATATTTTAAAGATTCTTTATGGAACCATTTAGACAAAAACACAGGTTCTTCTATGGCATCGTGCACCAACATTATTTTTAAGAGTGTGGCAAGCTGACCCATTTCTGCTTCTCACTATCTATTTCAAGTTCGTGTGCACCCAGGAGGAAGACTGACCTGCCACTGCAAAGTGGAAATATGTCAGACTATTTTCTGTCTTGCTCTTTTTGTGTACGTTGCATCCTTTTCCATGCAACGGTCCACATTATTATTCAATTGATTGCCACTGGCTTCTAAAATGAAACATTTGGGCCTCAAACATCCTTTTTAATTGCCAAAACCTATTTTCTATACGAATTTTGAAGATCTACTAAAGTGGTTGCCGGTCCAAGGGGAATATATCAATCATTTGTATAAAGTCACGCTTTGCCATTGTTGGTAGTTCAGGTTCCAGTGGAGCATTTGCAATGAATCGACCATGTTCAAGTATAAATTTAGAATAAATGATCTGCAGTGTGTAGACACCTTCCTTTTTTAAGTATTGCGTGCGAGTCTGGCGATAAGGTATTGGTTTGCGTGTCTCTGTTGAGGTGGTTGTTCTTTGAACGCAGCAGCCATTTTAAAACCACGACAAAGAGCATCTTGGCATAAAGTAAAATGGCCGCCCGTAGGGTTCTATTAGACTGTAAAGGTCGATTTTGTTTGGACGTGCGATTATAGATTTTCGAGTGCAGATTCTAAGAACAGCATTAAATATTAACATCAAAATGACTGACAGGCAAAGCCTACAACTTTCTGAAGTTGTTGAGAAAAACATTTCTGCGGTCGCAGTGATGCATTATGCATTGCTCAGAACGAGAAAAGGAAATAAAGCCACAAACACGACATCTACCATATATCAGCTCTGCTCATCAGAAACATCATGACACAGCATTACTGCTCAGACTGTACCTTTACTGAGCATTAAACGAAACGGCTGAAACCGTTTGTGCCAGATTTTTGGATATGCTCTTACTGAGGATCTATTTTAATCTCTACTGTTTGTGTGTGATTGCTCTAAACGGGAAAGGCAGACCTCTCCTAATCGCTGGGAAAACATCCGCCTGCTCTATCTGACAGGCCTCCGTTGTCACGGCAACATGCTGTGGCGCAGCACTTATTGGGATTTGTATGAATGGCGACCGAGCAGCCGGTTGTGTTTTCCATCCGTCCATCCGTTCTTACAGACCGCACCATGTTGGAAAGCCCTGGTAGCATTTTGCAGCGGACAATCGCCAGGGATCACTGTTATCTGTATTAATGTGTGTGTGTGTTTAGACTAGCACACTGTCTAAATCACATCCCATAGACTGAGCTGGATGGCAATGCTAATTTAAGTTGAAGGGCCCTTTCAAAAAAAAAATATGTTGATATGCTCTTTTCAGCTGCCGAAGCTTTCGCTTAATGCCGTAAGGCATTTTATACAAGCGTAAATTGGCATTTGTTTGGCATCTGTGGTTATATCTACCTGCCACACCCTTAACATGACTTACCATACCGGATGAGCGAAATAGCGAAAAACTAAAAATCCCCTGTCTTCCCTCAAACTATTTTAAGATGAAAGAAACATTCGAGTATGAGTATGAGACGTCCAGTCAGACAAAGAGCGAAACGCTTTGATTTTTACAGATAAAACCATATGAGTCTTGAAGCACTGCCCTGCAAAAAACGCGCTCGACTGTGTCTGTTTGAAACTGGAGGGAAAAGCATGCTGAACGTACCTTTATTTCAGTTAATCAGAGAAAGCGCTTCAGTGGACGGAGAGCGGAAAACATCGCTCACGCCTTCCTCGTTCCTGCGACCCACTGATGGCTGAAAGATGTTTCGTTCGCAGGCGAAAGTGTTACAGCTTCTTTTTTTTTTTTAGATTCAACCCGTCACTTGCTGCTCTCTGCTGCGATCGCAGTCTCTCCTATAAGTCTATCCTGCTTGCTCTGTCTCTCTCTCACACGTTCTCTCTCTTTTTCGTTCACCCTAGTCCCAGTGCCCTCTCTGCGTGAGACGCCCAGTCCAGAGGTGGCAGGGGGCATCAGTCTGCTCCACCGCAGCGCTCTATAGGTCTCGCTCCTTCCGTACGCTCACTAGCTGGCCACCAGGGTCTTTTCGCCCACTGTGGAGTTTATAAATAGTCGGGCAGGGCAGCGCCGCTGCTGTCTGTGCATTATTAGCAGCGGAAAAGAGATGCGGCGTGCTAGCAAGCACTGCAACTTCATTAACCACTGCAAAAGGGTATCCGGAACGAGAGAGCGTGGAGAAAACGCATCAGCGTGCTAACATGTGAGAAGCGCTCGCGTGCCGTGAGAGGTGGATGCTGCTGCAACTCGACCGCTGCTGGTGTCAACACAAAAACGGCACCAGGCACAAGGTGGCTTTTGACATTTTCCATCACGTGGAATAAATAACAGCGATGCTATTTCAGATGAGCCCCCTCACTCCTCCAAAAAAAAAAGATTATGAACAGCTATGAATTTAAATGCACAGGCATGCTTGCTTCGCCCACCTAATGAAACATGCTTTTCTCTGGTCCGGTGTGTTTGTGCACATCTGAGCGCTGCTGTTTGATGGTGCAGCGACATCTTTATGCGTGCATCTTTGTAGTGGCGGGTGGGTGTGAGAGTAAGAACGAGAGAGAGAGAGAGAGAGAGAGAGAGACTGCACAGTCTGCTTCTCCATTGCACATTTCTGATATCGAACAGAAGGAGGGCGAGCAGCCGAGGAGAAAGAGAGGATGAGTGAGTGCATGAGCAAGCAGAAATGGCGATTTGAGACAAGGACAGGAAGAGAACATGGCGGACTGCTAGAGAAAGGTTAAGAGGATAAGACGGTAAACGCTGAGAGAGTGAACAAGAGCGCTGAAGAGAGAATGAGAGCTTGGGAGGAAGTGGAAAGATGGAAAGGTGGTGGACGACTGTAGGTTTCACCTTCAACATGGCTGCTGATTGATGCAAAGAGATGCGGCTGCTCTGCAGAGAGCGCTGGAGAGGGAGGAGACGGCAGGGAGGGAACGGGAGAAAAGGGATAGGGAGGCGCTACTTCACATTCCATCTGCAGGTTATTATATTTCGTGGGCCAGACTGGGTATGTCTTTTATTCAGGGTGAAGACTGCAAATAAATACTGGATGGAAATTCTACTTATGGTTATTTTTTAACCTGTGTTTGTTTTGTTTAACAATCAATGTGACCTTGGACTACAAAACCAGTCATAAGGGTAATTTTTTTTTTAAAATTGAGATTTATACTTTACATGAAAGCTGAGTAAATAAGTTTTCCATTGATGTACGGGTGATGTTTTTGTTAGGATAGGACAATATTTGGTTGAAAATCTGGAATCTGAGGGTGCAAAAAATCTAAATATTAAGAAAATCGCTAAATTCTTAGCAATGCATATCACTGATCAAAAATTAAGTTGATATATTTACGTTCGGAAATTTACAAAATATCTTTACTTATCCTTATGGTTTTTGCCATAAAAGAAAAATCGATAATTTTGACCCATACAATGTATTTTTGGCTATAGGTAAGGTATAGATCACCCAAAAATTAACATGTGATGTTTATCTGCTTACCCCCAGGGCATCCAAGATGTAGGTGACTTTGTTTCTTCAGTAGAACACAAACGAAGATTTTTAACTCAAACCGTTGCAGTCTGTCAGTCATATAATGGCAGTCAATGGACTCCACGGTTTTGAGAGTCAAAAAACTTGTGACGATACATTGAGGTCTTAACACACGAAACAGTCAGTCTGTGCAAAAAACTGAACCAGAGGTCGCGTTAACCGAAAATTATCCGTCATCGACGGAATTTCTTTTATCAGTGATGGAAAAATCCGAAGGCTGTCCATCATTTTAACAGATTACACTGTCCAGTTTTTGAAAGTGTGCTCCAGTGTGGCAGCAGAGCATGGGATCCAGAACAAAAACAAAACTGTCATGAATCTTTTGTTACGCATTTGATTACACACAGGCAAGTAGCCGATCCACTTTAGCTACAGCAATCTTTTACACCACATTAAGGAATGACAAAACTGTATTTATTGCTTGAATTTCTTTATTAAATGGACAGAATTTGAAATCTGAGGGTTTGTTTCATATCAAAACTAAAGTAACAGAGCTCAGCCTATTGCGATTTATTGGATGGCAGGCGCACTATGTACTGATCTTTCATCAACGCAAAACAGCATTGCCCAAAAGAGCGATTGGGATTTAAGAATTGATATTGGTTCATTAAACTGAGAATCTATTGAAATTGAGAATTTTATTTTATTTTTTTACCCAAGTCCTAGTGTATTTTTTGTTGTTGTTGTTGTTGTTGTCCTGTAGGTTCATGAAATGTGAATAAAAAGTAAAAGCAATTAAATGTGTTATTCTAACTAAAATATGACAATGACAGGTAATAACAGATTGTGATGAAGAACTTCAGTCGATCAGGCTTAAAGTTCGGTGAAAGGTCAACACTCCCGGATGAGTTTGCGCAAGCAAACGTAATCTTTTAGATCTTTTAGAATCTTTTCGTAACCATTTACCATTTAGAGTAGCTGTCGTATTCACAATCTCTCTGTGTAAACAATGCGTGACGACAGATGGCTTCCATGTGTGCATCTATTATGCCAGAGCACATTGACGCGTCACCCGCCGGCTGTTGTGAACGCGCTCAGGACAGTTGGACACTGCGGTGGATCAAAGGTAAAAATATATAAATACTGTTCAGTTTCTTGCACAGACCGCTTGTTTTGTGTGTTAAGACCTTAGTGTATCGTCACCAGCCACAGGGTTTAATTTAATGGGGGGTTTTTGACTCTCAAAGCTGTGGGTCCCATTGACTGCCATTATATGACCGACAGACTGCAACGGTTTGAGTTCAAAATCTTGGTTTGTGTTCTACTGAAGAAACAAAGTCACCTACATCTTGATGCCCTGGGGGTAAGCAGATAAACATCACATTTTCATTTTTGGATGAACCATCCCTTTAAGGTTTTGTGGTTCAGGGTCACATATTTTTCTTGTTCATTTCTTTCTATCTTCCAGCATAACTGAAAAAAAAACCCCGAATATTTATAAATCTTTTTACTCATAACATGAATTGTTTTAAGATGAGATAAAGACTGCAGTCATATCAGTAGCCTAAAATAGATTTTCTACATTGAGCCACTCACGTCATGATAATCAACATATTAAGATCAAATTGCGTCATCTCACTTAACCCTGGTATTACTGGAAACTTTCACCAGCATAATAAACGAATCACGGCTGACTGCTAATATGGCATTTCCGCAATTATTTTAGCTGCAATGATAACTAAAAACTATTGATTTTGCCTTATGCTGCATCCACAGCTCTAGGACACAGTATCCAACACTGGCACATTGTCCAATGTTTCCAAACAAAATACTAAAATGTATCTGAAATGCATTTATTTTGTTCTAAGCTTCTACAAATACATTTACATATTTATGTGCTTAATGCAAATCCCATGCAATTTTATATTCGGTATATTAAACTGCTATACTCAAAGTATGCTAAACTGGAACGACTAATTTTGTGCTTAATACACTTTAATTGTGCAGTAGTGCTGAGCTCCAACTAAAGATGTACTGAAGTATATTTTATTGTGTTGAAGTGGAACTAATAGTGATATTAAAACACATTTGTGCAATAAAGAAATACTCCAAATAAAGTTTAATTATAAGTAAGTCTTAAGTGATATGTCAATATATTTAAAGGTGCTATAGAATGGAAAACTGTATTTAACTTGGCATAGTTGAATAATAACAGCTGTGTACATGGACATGACATACCAATACACCATTACTGTTTTTAACATTTATATCATATGTACATCGACTTAACATACAGTAGTCACCACTAATAAGCTACTAAATATATTGTAGTAGCCTACTTTTTTTTTTTTTTTTTTTTGTACAGCTGCTTTGAAACGATTTGTATTGTGAAAAGCGCTATACCGTGAGTCTCAAACACCATCGTTTCCTCCTATAAATCTGGTGTTTGCAAAAGACCACTGAAAAAGAGGCCAATTCCAACATAACACACTATGACTATGACGTTATAGTCTCAGGATCATTAATAGTCACGCACCCAACATTTGCATCGCCCAATCATCAGAAGTTATGTGGGTAGGCTATTGTGAAAAAACAAAGCGAGGACAATAGTGAAAATGGCAGGTCATGGGTATAAATGTTATGTTCCAGGTTGTGCAGGAGATGTTAAGTGCAGGGATGGGTTGGTGTCTGTACTCAGAAAGGCACGCAAAACAATAAGGCATTCTAATAAAATAAGGCAAGCCACTGAAGGGACACGGTTAGCTTCTTACTAGCTGTAGCCTTTTACATTGCAGTACATAAGATTTCACTTACCACACAAACAGAGTAAGGAGAGATGACTGTGCGGACGATGGCCAATGATTTACAGATCCTGAACACCGCTGACAAGAATCTAAACTTGTCAAATGTGTGCTAAGTACTGCCGCTGTAGTATAACGTTACACAGAGGACGTGCGATTGCAAATCTCAAAAGTGAAAGTAAAAAGTTATAGTACATTCAAAACGGCAGTTTCAGTCCCCCGCATATTAATAGCGGCGCGAGCTCTGTAATTAAATATATACTTTCCTCAATGTGTTTCCTTCCTGCTGTGAGAGCTAAATAAGCCGCTCTGTGAGACAGCCAATCAGAGCAGAGCTCATCATTATTATTCATGAATCTTCCAAATAAGGCAATAACAGACCATTTCATTCTAGGGACAAATCCTAGGGTTGTAAATGACCGTTTCTGGAGAATTTTTGCCCTTTCCTATGCCGTATACCTTCATGTAGATATCAGAGAACAATTTGAAATATTGTATCAATGCATTCTATGGCACCATTAATGGATTTGAAGTTTATTTAGTACAAAGTAAGTGTATTTTAAGTGTTTTTTACTGGGTTATACACACTTCAACTTTAATGAATCTTATTAAAATACAATAGACACTGTATAGCAATAACAATTCTTGTAATCTGAGGTCTGAGACCACATTCTTTTTGTAATTTGTAATAAACTATATTATCAGCATAACAAGTGTGAGTGAAAAATGAACAATGAAAAAAATTTTTTATCAATATCTTATCAATACTTGTTTTGTCCTTCTTTTAGCTGAACAATCCTAATGATCCAAAAAGGCTTTTGTGCTTGACTAAAAGAATACAATTTGAGCATCTGTACAAAGAGTCACAAAGTTTTGTCTACCTACTTAAATTAGTGACCTCATTTGTTTCCTCTCAAAATTTGTATTTTTTTAAAAAGTCTACAAAAAGACTTTGCATCATCAAGAAGGGTGCATTTGGCTATATTTAGGCTATATTTATTTAGTTTTCCATCAAATAAGCCTTTATTTACATCTGAGGTAATGTACCAGGCCTGCTTTTAAAGTCACCAGAGTGTCTCTTTTAATCTTCCTTCAGCTCGCGGTGCAGCATGTGAACCTAATGCCCAGATACCAGCGGTTATTTCTGGAAACAGGGCTGAGTGCTGATTACCTGAGTGCCATGAAGACAAGCTGCTGTAACAAAGGCTGCATTCACTAGTGGCCTGGCCTGTGTTCAGCTCCCAGGTTGTTTTATAAGTAAACTACTGATGGTGAAATAAGAACTAAAGACTAGATTGATCACTGAACAATCCAGCCCACAAGCTCACAGTTCCCTTATGCATATCTAGGAGTATCAAATTATTGGATCTTTTGAATAAATTTAAAAAGTCTGTTTAAGGAGTTTAAGGAGATTTCCTTTAACCCTAAAACTGTGGGCTAAGCATTTTAGCCAAAATCTGTGTACGAATTTTTTTTTTTTGACCCTGTCAGGAAAAATTACACAGCAAAAAATGCTTTTCTTACTTAGAGTTTTTGTCTTGTTTTCATCCAAAATATCTAAAAATTCTTAAATCAAGAAGGATTTTCTAGACGAGTAAAAATTATTTTCTTGTTTTCAGAAAAAACAAGCCAAAATTAAGTGATTTTTTGCTTAGAACAAGCAAAATAATCTGCCAATGGGGTAAGAAAAAAAAAATCTTATTTCAAACAGAAAACTTAATTTTGACTTGTTTTTTCTCAACGTAGTATTTTTGTCTAGTATAAATATTTAAAAGAATCTTGAATCAGGATGCATTTAGAGGACAAATAAATGCCTTAAGATATTATGTCTTGCTTTCTGAAATTACCCAAATTTTGTTAGCTTTTGCTTAAAACAAACAAAACTTTCTGCCAATGGGGCAAGTAAAATAATCTTGTTAAGCCTTTGATTTAAGATTATTTTTCTTACACCATTGGCAGATATTTTTGCTTGTTTTAAGCAAAAACTAACAAAAATTTTGATATTTTTTTCTTTAGAAAACGAAACATAATATCTTAAGTCATTTTACTTGTCAAGTAAATGCATCCTGATTCAAGAATTCTTTGATATTTATACTAGAAAACAAGACAAATGCTAAGGAAGAAAATCATTTTTGCAGTGTACACTGCAAAAAATGCTTTTCTTACTTAGATTTTTTGTCTCGTTTCCAGCCAAAATACATAAAAATTCTTAAATGAACAAGGATTTTCTAGACAGGTGAAAATATCGACTTGTTTTCAGAAAAAAAAGTCAAATTTAAGTGAGTTTTCGCTGAAAACAAGCTAAATAATCTGCCAATGGAGTAAGCAAAATAGTCTTATTTCAAGCAGAAAACTAGATTATTTTGCTTACCCCATTGGCAGATTATTTTGCTTGTTTCAGGCAAAAATTCTCTTAATTTTAATTTACCCATAATCTTTACTCGTCTAGAAAATCTAGATATTTTTGGGCTGGAAACAAGCCACAAAATCTAAGTAAGAAAAGCATTTTTTTGCAGTGTATAATACCTCAGGATTTCTTGTTTTGTGTCAAATGATATGTATTTTAGTAACTTATATGATAAAAATGCATGTGTACTATATATGTAATTTAAAATAAAAAGAAGGATGTATGGTTTTTTAGCATGTATAGCATGTTTTCTACCTGTATCCACCTATTCCTTCTGCGTTTAAGAAAAAGTGGCTGAGTAATTAAACCAAGGACCATAAACAAAAAATGTTTCCATTTTGATGTAGAGCACTTCCTGCTAGTATTGCGTTAATGATTTGGTTGTATGTTTTTGTTGTTCGTTATTTATTTTAATTTGTGTTATGGTAATAGGAAGTCTATTATTTTGAAATTCATTGACGTAAGCGGATATAGTGCGAGTACACGCTAAACTTTTCAGTACGGAAGAAGAGCCAGACGCACATGGTCATGTCCTCAAAGGTTTATGGTTCATAAGGATTTATCTCCTGGTTTAAAAGAATAAAACAAGGTATATTTCGACTTCTTGTTACCTGTTATCTTTGTTGTTGTTTAAATTTAGTTTCGTTGTAGTAAAACTATTTGTTTAGTATTAAGTGACATGTTTACTTATTTGTGTTTGGTTTTGATATATGTTTGTTTCAAGGTTTGCTTATTTTGTTGTTTGTTTGGTTTTTCTTTTGTACAAGCTCTTACGTTGGTCCTCAATCAGTTTTCACTGATTAATGTGACGGATTTGTGAATAAACTGCGAGGATCATCAGTTGGACAGTTGGTTTTTATTGAACCAGGGAGCTACATATTGCTCTAACTCCTCATTAAAACAAAAGTTGAAGATTATTATGTTGTAGCAAGTGATTTCCCCCTGAAAAAAACAAATGGTTGCAATGAATTCCTCTGCAATGCGACATACTGGTTCTAAACAACCTCGGGGCGTAAGGAGTTCCGCCATAGCAGCCACAACACAGTCATCACTGAGTCATATCAACTATGCAAGTACGCAGTGAACCGTTAACAAAGTGCTGCATGGCTGAAGTACTTTTGTTCTTCGTCACTCAATAATGTGTGGGATGTGGCTGTGAAAGCATCAAAGATGCTAATACTTCTGAGGCCTGTCAAAGTGAGGCCTACGGTACAACTGAGCTCATTGCATGAATCTTCCACTCAAGGCCAAAATGGCCTAAGTATAAAGTAAGAAAGCGAAAGAAAACACTGAGCACTATGATAAATCGCTCTGACGATCAAGATGAGGCCTAAGTCAATATGTGGGCCGCTGTGTTTCGTAATGAATTATGGATGGAAACTCAACCGCTTATAACACCAACTTCAGACAAACAAGTGAAAGTCAAACAGCACTATTACATACATACTGTAGAACCACAATAAAATTGTTTCTTTCTGGAGCAGGAGCAAGAGCAAAAGCAAAAATGCAGGCAACAGTTTTACGGTTCATGCCATCAAGTGACTAGAAGGCTTTAAATAACACACTTAGATTAAAATCCCTTTACCAACCTGGCGTTTGTTGATACCGCTCCTCATAATCGAGATCGTCTTTCCTCTGGTCCCTGTCGGTGCGATTAAATGTCTGTCTGAGCGAGGAAGCAAACTGATATGCCCCCTGGTGGTCATCCTGCAGACGTACGTGATCCAGTCCTGCAATATGTAGTATGCATGTTTTATTATTTTTGGACTACTTTACAACATTTCACGTTGCAACTATTGAAAAGCTTTACGGTTATATAAAAACAGGTTATAGTTTAGTTTTATGTTGTTTACAAGTTATTATGTCACTATTACAGTAAGGCCCGCCTTTATTGGAACACAATCAAGTGAAACGCACTCAAACGACTGTCTCCGGAATGTCCATCTGGATGGATTCCCACAGTATACACTCAAAACAAGCGTACACACTCATTTCATGCCCACTCACCAGTGTCACCAGTCCCACAGCGGAAATCTCTTTTTAGTCAGCAGTACTGGACAACAACTCACAATCTCTCTGTGTGTTAGTAGAGCGAGTAGGAGAGCGAAAAAGAGCGTTTTGAGTGAGCGGGGCTGATATATACCTGATCTATTCCTCCTCCTCTTCCATATTTGAGCAGATGTAGCTGTAGAGGTAAACAGTCTGGCCCAGGGTGAGATCAGTTTGTTCTGCCATGGTTGAGAGGACAGCGAAGGATAGAGAATCTGCAGCACAGTTTCTCCTTCAGGGCCAGATCAGCTGCTCTCTCTCAGCAGTACTTCCTTTGTGTCGTTGTGTGTGTGTTTGTCAGAGTGTGTGTGTGTGTGTGTGTGTGTGTGTGTGTGTGTGTGTGTGTGTGTGTGTGTGTGTGTGTGTGTGTGTGTGTGTGTTTGAGTGTCAAGGCCAGCCAAAGCAGCGCCTCTCTGTTATTCTCTCAGCCCAGCAATCGTTCCACAGGCCTCTGTTGTGCTGCTGCGTCATCGAGTTGCTCTCTGCTCTAGAGAGAGAGAGAGATGGGAGGGGTTGGAAAAGGGAGGGAGAAGCAACGGAGAGAAAAAGAGGGAAAGCTGGGCTTCCTCTCAAACGGTTTTGAAACGGTTACAAGCTCAGGACACAGTTGATAATTCTGTCAGGATGACCACAGATGAATAATTTACTTCTGTTACGGGTGTTTGCTAAGGCAAGTACAGAGCTGGGTAGATGACTTACAAATTGTAATCTGTTACTAATTCCAAATTACATGGCAAAAATTGTAGTTAGTACATCATAATCAGAATACTTTTGGATTCGTTTTGACCTAACTCGTTTATCACACTGATTTAGATAATATTGTACCATTACCGCATAAAAATACAAAGAGTAGGAAAATATGTTCTATTCGTTGTTCCAACATGAAACACATTAAAGGGGGTATAACACACACAGTTTCACTTAATCTTGAGTACCTATAGAGTAGTACTGCATCCTCATATCTCCAAAAAGTCTTTAGTTTGATCGTATTTACAAAAGAAAGATACAGCTTTACGATTCTCTACGAAAACAGCCGAGCTCCTGGAGGCGCACCATCGGCAGAGCTAAAGTTTGACCAGCGAGTGCCACAAACTAGGGATGAGCGATGCTGCGAATTTTGGTATCGATCTGAAAGCAAGTAAATACAGGGCCAATATCGCCAATACTGATACCAATATTCCTTTTAAAAACATACATTTAAATGACCAATTACACTTTGTGTGTTAACAATAACTAATGCTGATATGACTTGACCCTCTATTCTAATTCTATTCTTTTTTTTTAATATTTTAGACTAATCTATTCATTTACTTACTGCTTGTTTTTTTAACAAAAAAAAGCATGCACTAGCTTGCTTCTTTTTTATTCCATCTATCTATCTATCTAATTTCAAAAACCCTTGCTGTGTGTACTGCATTAGGCTAAATGAGATTTGTCATAGCACTTGCATGTTGTTGCTCAATGCTTCTAGGTCCTCTTTTGTAAGTCACTTTGGATAAAAGCGTCTGCTAAATGTCTAAATGTAAATGTAATATTACATTCACCTTAAAACTATGCGACTTTCAAAAAGAAGTTTGCAAGCAGAGGACTCCAGAATATGAAAGCAATGCATATAGTTTTATGTTAAGCATTTACCTCCTATAGAGTTATAAACAAAAACTTAACGTGGCTTAATGCATTAAGAAAGTAATATTAAAAGGCCAAACTCAGTATACTGATGATGCAAATTATGTGCAAGCAGCCCGGGATATGAACACAAAGTGCATTCATGTTAGTGTTTTCCTCTGAGCTCTGATAGAAAACGAATTATAAAGAAAACGTTTAAAGTGGCTTAATGGTTAAAGACACGGTTAAAGACTGTATGAAAAGGCCAAATTCGAGAGGTTTAATGGATCTGGCTTCCAGTCTCATGTGCTTCCAGCAAACTTTAGCTGTACAAAACCGCTCATTTTGCTGATTGATATTGGAAACAGGTGTTTCTTACCATATTATTTTAATGTCTTGTCTTATTTATAAACACACACAAACTGTTTTATTTTAGATACAGATACTAGCCTGCCGATAGGGGTGGGCGGATCGATCCTGGTATCGATACTATCAACATTAGGATGGATCCCCCACCACTATTGCCAATGAAACACATACATTTGATGCCGTTTCACTTACCAGCATCTGCAGTTCTGAATCATAACTGGGATATTTTATAGCTGGGACCCCTCCATCTTTCAGTATCAAACGATGTGCAAATCGAAATGTGAGCGTCGAACTGGGCCTTTATAAAACGTTCCTCAACAAACACACTTGTAAAACTCTGTATCTGCCCTGGAAAAAGAAACTTAATCATCTACTATTCACGTAACGCTGAGTTCTTCAGGAAGCTGAACACGGTTATTCTTGCCTTACAACCAAAACAACACCTCTTTATAGATATTCTTACCGAGTGAGTCCGGTTCAGCCGAATGAGGCGCGTTGATGGGCGCGCTCTTGCACTCGCTCTGGTCGATGTGTGCGCGGGCGCGCTTTTTCAGGAGAAATGCCCATATAAGGAGTTCCACCCTTCAGGACGTCATGAAGAAAAAACTTTCCGAAACTTGTAAGAAACCTGGATGGATCTGGAAAACTGTGAATTTGTGTTGTTAAAGAGTCTCCTTTTCTTTCAATGTGTATACTCAAGATTATTTTGGATAGATGTCTCTAACTTCCTTTCTAGGATGTTTGGTTCATTAATACATATATAAATGTATGATGTTGTATTTTTTATTTTTTTTTTGTACAAGATACCATTGATTCTAAAAGTACAATTTCTTTTCTTACGCGATTAATTGTTTTACTTGGAAAATATCACATTCATGTTAAGAAATTGGCTAAAGCGAAGCCAATTGTGAACATTTTTACTATTTAAAAAAAAATATTAGAAACAGAAAAGCTAAGACCTATGAAGCACTGTGTGTCACAAGGAGAGTCAGAGACGTGCGGATCCATTTGCAGCATTTATTTAGAATCGTCAACAGGCCAGAGTAATCACCGGAAAACAGGAACAACGTAGGAAATCCAGTAAACAGTTCGATACTCAGGCAATGGTCGCAATGGCAGGTAGCAGGAATCGTCAACGGGGTACACAGTCCAGAGTCATACACAGAGAATCCAACACAGAGATAAACGCTTAGAATTACGACCATAGGAACAATAAGACTTCGCAAGGTGGCTGTGTGTGTGAGTGGCTTAAATGCAGACAGTGTGATGAGGTGCAGCTGTGAGCAGTAATCAGTAAAGTGGGAAACAAGGAGCAGCTGTGTGCAGTGATTGGTGCAGTGGCTTATGGGGATTGCAGTCCAGAATGTGTGTGCAAGAGTTCATGATGAGAAGACAGACCAGATACATGACACTGTGTCATTTTAATTTGGTCAATTGAATGTTTACAGTTTTCTTTTGTCACTGCCATGAATCTTTTTTACCCATGCATGCACTTTTTTTGTTTGTTTTTTTCCTCTCTCTCTCTCTCTCTCTCTCTCTCTCTCTGTATACCCTATTATTCTATTCTGTTGTGAGATGTATATATTTGTATTAATATGTGCATAATTGCATAATAAATAAATAAAAATTAAAAAATGTAAGAAACCCTGAAGTGAGTATTCGGCACAGAAATGCTATACAATCGCTTTTTTTGAAACTTTGGCCATGTTTATCATGAGAATACTACGGAGCCCATGGCGTCACCTGTAGGAGAAAAAAAAACGATCAGTGCCGACGGTTTTGCAATTCGTCCCCTCAGTTTATAAACCGTAGTCACGAATCTTAAACTGTTCCTTCGGTTTAACAAATCATGCCCACTGATTAATAAACCGTACCCATGAATTTCCAATCCGTGCGCTCAGGTTTTAGTCAGCTGCAAATATGGCTTGACCCCAAAAAAATTCTAACAAAAGGTTTCTCAGTGGTTTACAGTAGTATCAGATGTACTTAAAAACATACTAAAAGTTTACCAAAGTTTGACTCCAAGAAAGTCCCCATTTTCAAAATGACGGCCGTCAGGTCCTTAAAATGACCATTACTCCTTTGTATTCCTCCTAGACCAGGAATACTGGTGCCATACATGTTTTGGCCATGGATTTGTCGCCCCCAGTCTTTGTCGGCAGATTCAACCAACCACCTGGATACATTGTTTTGTTTATTTTTTTAAATGGAGGATTTTCTAAAAATAGAAAGTCGGATGAAGCGACTCTATCAATGTTTCTAAGGGGGAGAAGGTAAAAAGCAATATAAAGCAAATAATGTACAGATTATGTTGTCATTCCATGTTGTCATCTCTCTGGCTGAATGCAATGTTATAATTGATGTATTATTTCACATTCACAACATGAAGCAAATTTAGGTTGTCACTTTTCCAGCGAGGAAATATGTGACCATGGACCACAAAACCAGTCATACGGGTCATTTTTTACATTTGGGATCTTTTGAAAACTTTCCATTAATGTATGATTTGATATGATAGGACAATATTTGGTCGAGATACAACTCTGGATTAAAAATTCAGAAAATCACTTTTAAAGTTCTCCACATAAAACACTTAGCATTGCATATTACTAAAAATAACTTTTAAAAATATTTACGGTAGGAAATCTTGAAACATGATTTTTACTTAATATCCTGATGATTTTTGGCATAAAAGAAAAATCGATCATTTTGCCCCATACAATGTATTGTTGGCTATTGCTACAAATATACCCGTGCTACTTATTTCTTGTGATTAAAGATCATCTACTTACACAAGACAGTTCAGCTTCACATATAGTAAATACATTCATAAAAATGTTTTAGTACCAGAAAATATAGTTTAACAATTTATGATAATATCCATTAGAAAGGAATCAAAGTGAAATTGCACCATCTGTTGGTCAAAAATAAATAAATAAATAAATAGGCTAATAAAAGGGATAATAAAATGAGTAATACATTTAATTTGATTTAATTAAAATGTTAGTCAAAAATAAAAATTCTGTCATAATTCATTCAAGTGAACAATCCATTTAATGAAATAAAGAAAGCTTTTGCAGGCTTCATATTTTTCCACTTTTCTTTTAGATTGACTACTATGCAATCAATAGTATGTCAGATGAGCAGCTACTGACATATGTCCCCAGATTTGGAGACAGAATAGCGATAAGACAGTACTGGGGAAGAGAAGTAGCTGCATTAGAAGGAAACACCACAGGATCTAAAGCCACGGAAAACCTCATGTCAAAATTGTAAGGAAAGTGGGACAGAAAAAGGAAGCATTGTGATAATTGTTCAGAAAAACTCAGTGGAAACACAAATGCCCAGAAAAAGGAGCGAAGTTTCCAAATGGGTCTGTTTAAAGAGGTCCGTGGCACCTTTGTCCAAATCAAAGAAAAGCGAGGTGGTGGAACCAGACACTTAAAGGCTTCAAAGAGTGCTACCATGGCAGAACGTTTGGAGGTTGGCAAAGAGCTGTTCTTTCCAAATGGAAAAAATAAGCTAAGGGATATAAATGAATTTGAGCTGAAATTAAGAGACTTTACAAAAGAAGAACTAGACCCACAAACAATGCTGGGTGCGCATTACAGTATAAGGAAGGTAAAGATGCTGAGACTGTATCTTTCTTGCAAGAGGACAGAAACTCAAAGAGCAGATGGGTATGTTACTCAAGGTTCTTCTACCTCCGTGGCATCTGAACGTAATGAAGAATCTGTTGCCATAGCCGAGGACAACACTTCCATCGCTGATTCATCATTCTTGTCGGAAGATGGTGTAGTAGCCACTGATCTATAATAGAGAACTGGATTGCTCATGACGTCATAAAAGTGAAGCCACCGCGCCGCCATATTAGTATTCCCTAGTACTCGCATACATTCTATTGAGTAAATAGGAAATTATAAGATTTTATTGAGAAAACATCACATAACAAGTCAGTGTTTTTATACCTAAAGTCTCACTGTACATTTTCACAATGCAAACGTCCTAAGCATGTAAACGGTTAATGTTGGGAATTCCCTCTGCTTATTAAAAATGTACGTTCATAGCCTACATTACAGTCGCGTACATCAGATAAACAAACATCATATGATCTTAGTACAGTTATTCACGGTTTATGTCATTTTGTTGTTTATATTCGTACAGTAGACTAACTGCATGTTTCAACAATATTTAACAGTAATTCATTTTGAAGCAGGTAATGATTTGTTCGTTAAATTAATAATTAATTCAACATACACAGCATTTTACTCAGATGGAAACGGTAATGTTAGTAAATCATTACAGAATTTGCTGATCTGAAGAGTCTGAAATAGATGTTGCTCAATCAGGCACATTAAAAATACACACCATGACTCGGAGAACACCGCTGACTACAAATGGTACGGACACACATAAGCTTTATTTCAAAGATTTGAATTTCAATATAACGAGCAATGTAGTAACAGAGACTTGTATTGTATTATTTACTGTATAATCGAATCAATTTCAGATACTAATACCAGATATAAGGTACTGTGTATTATTTCCTGCATAATTAGGTACATAAAGAAATATATTTAGTGTTGGATCAGTTACCTGTTTCTGCAAGTGCGCAGCTGACACGCCCACCAAAACGATTTCAATATATCACTTATCCAGCCCGAAAAGACCATTAACATTCCAGAAAACATCTTAAGTAAAAATTAATTTACATACACATATCCTAAAAACTAATCCTGTGTGAAAGATACGCTTCAAATCGGGTGATTTTAGGTCAGCAATTTACATGTGACTCAATGGCGCTCTCTGCAGGTAGGGAATAGTAAGATGGCGGATCGAACACTTCCGGGGGCTTCACAGCCTAACGGCAGTTTAGAACGCAATGAGCAATCCAGTCATTATATAGATCAGTGGTAGTAGCTCAGTTTCAGTTGATGAAGAAATTCAGTTGGGATGTACTGTTTTGCAAGACAGTTTAATACTGGACACTCTACAAATGGAGCCTGCGAAATAGTGCAAGATAAAACACAGGCCTCTAAGTTAAAGGGGTCATCAGATGCCCATTTTCCACAAGTTCATATGATTCTTTAGGGTCTTAATGAAAAGTCTATAATATACTTTGGTTAAAAATTCTCAATAGCGGTGTAAAAAAAACACCCCTTTACCTTGTCAAAATCAGCTCTGCAAAATATCAACTTGTTTTATTGCATGGTCCCTTTAAATGCTAATGAGCTCTGCTCGCCCCGCCCCTCTCTGCTGTGGGATTATGAGCCGTAATGTTTACTTTAGCTGCATTTAGACGCATTTAGCGGCAAAACTTGCCAACAAGCACATTATTAAGAAAGGCCGTTTGCAAAGATGCATAAAAAACCCTTATACTCACTTCTGCTGTGGGTGAAACTGCATCACAAATGATTCGCACAAACATAGATGCATATGTAGATCGGGTTCGGCGCTTTCCTTTTAAAAACGAAAGTAACGTTATCCTCTGCATCTTTAGTGGCTCAGATGTCGGGAGTAGATGACAACTGCTATGTTCATCATTACATTCTACAACAAAACACCTCAATCCGAAGCCCCGCCTTCTTAATGAAAGAGCCAATCGTTGGTTAGTAAAGTCTTTAGAACAGGGGCGGAGCCAGACGATGTAAACATTCGGGGCTTATCCCAAACCTAGGGGGGTCCGGGGGCATGCTCCCCCATGTAGATTTTTTCCCAATTACGTCAGCTAAGTGCACTATTTTTCAGGCTGTTTGAGACAATAGAATGCCTAAAAATCTATACACTATCTGGGAAAATGATGATAGTTAGGGTACTCAGTAAAAAAACAAAAACAAAACAAAAAATTCACCCAGTAGAGCCTACAAGAGGAAATGAAACAAAGTTGAAGTTATTTTAAACAAGTAATAAAAATTCAGTGAGTGTTTAAGTGCAATTTTCTCACGTCATGGGATCACAACACTAAGAGATAGTAAATGTTTTCCTGGATTTTTTTTGTGCGTTCCCGAGATTAGACCTTCCTTAACATAATGCCGAAAACCCGAAGTCTCTAGGTGGTCTGGTTGAGGAGTAGATAGAAGTGCAAGATTGGTGCGCACAGACAGAACAGAAATCATGAGTTAACAATCGCAATTTTGTCCGGGTGGAAAATTGCGCTAAAAACCTAAAAGATTCGGGGCTTTTGACAAAACATTCGGGGCTTAAGCCCAAATAGCCACCCCCCCACTCCGCCCGTGCTTTAGAAGTCCCAGTTGCTATAGAAACAATCGGCGCTCTAAGCGCTGCACTGCAAAAAAAATGCTTTTCTTACTTAGATTTTTTGTCTTGTTTCCAGTCAAAATATCTGAAAATTCTTAAATCAAGATGGAAGTAAAAATTATTTTCTTGTTGTAGAGATTAAAAAGTGTATAAATTGTAAATGTTTTTAGAAAATAACCGATCGTTTTGCTAGATAAGACTGGAATTATTTAGAGCTCTTTGAAGCTGCATTTAAACTGCATTTTGGAAGTTCAAACTCGGGGGCACCATAGAAGTCCATTATTATTACGATGCGTGCAGGAACGGGCAACACAGCGAAGGAGTAAACGTAAAAGACTTTAATAAATCCTTTGACAAGGTAAAAACTGACAGGGAGACTGGAACACAGGCGGAACCGTGGAATGTGACATAGGGTAATGCATGGTAACGTTGCTGTCGGTCAAAGAAACTGAGGAAACAAACAACTTATAAATGGTAGCTAATTAACTAGGACAGGTGTAGGGACTAACAATAACAAACAGGAAGAACCAAATATGGGCAAGGGGTAAACCCAACAACGGGGTAAGACAAAGGGAGAAACCAAAACACACAGACCAAAAGGGGGGAAAACACAAGGAAAACCTGACAATTATATGGAGAGAAATCCTTAAATGTTTTCCTCAAAAAACACCATTTGTTTACGACTGAAGAAAGAAAGACATGAACATCTTGGATGACAAGGGGGTGAGTACATTATCTGTACATGTTTGTTCTGAAAGTGAACTACTCCTTTGAAGGTACCTTCAACACCTCACACTAAACACACCACATCGATTTGATAACAGCGCCACCTTTTGGTCAAACCTAATGAGCCATTAAATCATATAAGTAGGCGTTCTACATTTTTCTGTCGTTTTGACTAAAATCATCCTGAAATGGCTTCTTTTTACTGATTGTTGCCATTGGTCTGCTGTTTCTGCCATCCTTAGCTCCTCATTTTCCCCTTTGAATGCTTGGCCCCGTAAATGCTGCTTGCAGCTATATTATTATTTAGTATTGTTATATATGTATACATTTTAAATTGTTTTCTGATTACTTGTACTTGCAAACATATGGGTGATGGATATTGCTTAAGGGTAAGAATACAGTAAAATAACCAATACGAGTTATATTCATGAATTATCCTATATTCGTGAATTATCTAATATTATCCTCAATGTTGTGTTTGTCCAAGGTGGTCAGACAGTATGTGCAGCAGCAGCACCCGCAGGAGCATATGATTCCATCTCCTGGTTTCTTGGAATGTACAATATTAGTTATTGCATCTTGCACATCCATATAACGTGTCATACAATGCACAGATGTTGTTACAGCAGTGTTACAATCTAGAGGTATAAGATTTTATAGATTTAAATGTATTGTTTATAGTGTTTATACGGCATGCGAGATTGTTTTTACAAAGTACAGCAAAAACAGTAAAATTTGTAATTATTTTTCCTATTTACTTTTATATATATATATTTGAATATATTTTAAAATGTCATTTATTCCTGTGATTTCAAAGCTGAATTTTTATCATCATTATTTCCAGTCACATGATCCTTCAGAAATCATTCTAAAATTCTGATTTGGTGCTCAAAAACATATTGATTATTATTAATATGTTAAAAAACAGCTGATTAGAATTTCTTAGGTTTTTTAATGAATAGAAAGTTCAGAAGAACAGCATTTATCTGAAATATACATCTTTTGTAACATTATACATGTCTTAAAGCATCAAAGCATCTAAATAAAAGTATTAATTTTTATATTTTTTTTCCCCAGAAAAAAAAACACTAGCTTTTGAATGGTATAGTGTATAATTTTACAAAAGATGAATATTTCAGATAAATGCTGATCTTTATATGTTTTGATTCATCAAAGAATCCTGAAAAAAATTACTCAACCATTTATAATAATAATAAATGTTTCTTGAACAGAATATTACAATGATTTTTGAGATTTGGTGTGTGGTTGGTGTGTTTGAGTGTCAGGTTTTAGAAAGATTGTGACAAATAAATATTGAAAAAAAAACTGTAATGCTGTTCTACTGAATACAGTATTTTAAAAAAATAAACAGAACGGATACAAAAGACGATCTGTCATACTTTAATTAAATATGTATATGTAGTATACAAGACTACAGCAATAACATAAAGGAGATGAACAGATGAATAATATAAAAAATCATCTGACTATGATGCTGGTGTTTCCTGAAATTACTGTAACTCTAATAATTAAAGAATTTAAGAGCAGTCCATAACAACTGTCAGTACTAAATGATTTTTACTAATGTGTATTTACTGTGCAGGACCAAAGTCTGCACAAAGATAGTAAAATAATGAAGTGCCTGACAACAAGACAACATCTTTTATATAGGACTAAAAATTACTCCATGTACTATAAAAAAGTGACAGTAGAGACTGATATTGTTACAAAAGGCTTCTATTTTTAATAAATGCTGTAGTTTTTAATTTTTTATTCATCAGCGAATCCTGAAAAAAGTATAACATGTTCTAAAACTTGCGATTTCATCCACAGAAGAAAAATGTCAACTCTTCAAAATAAATAAATAAATAAATAAATAAATAAGGTAAACAAATGTTAGATTATCTTGAGTAATTTTAGCTTATTAATATGGATGAATTGGATCATCGAAGGTCGGCAGCAAAGACATCGGTTAATAAAATGGGATTAAATACATAAAGGATATTTGTATTATTTAACATATTTAATTATTGCAGGTTTGCGTTGAATTTCAGTGTTTTTATTTATTTTGAGAAATGCTGTATCTGTTTTTTTTAGTGAGTGAGATGAATTACTGCATGTTCACATTTATTCTAGAACTAAAGTAACATCTTGCTCACAATTTCTCTCAACATGGGGACAGGAGAGCTTTTAATCAATAAATGAGGGAAAAAAGTAACTCAGATATTTTCTTGTCAATTAAAAAGTAATGCGTTACTTTACTATATTACAAAAACTTGCATTAATTGTAATGCATTACCCCCAACACAGGGGGTCTGTAGTTTACATGTATATGTATATGTATATATATATATATGTACATATACATGTGTTAGATTTATAATTAGTACTCCCCGCCTCCAGTTCACTCACGCATTTGAAGATGAAACATCACATGGAGCGTATTGCATTCTGGGAAACAGTATCCCATGCAGTGTCTTCAGATGCATAAATTAAATTTCAGCAAATGTAGCAGGTAATCTGGGCATTCCATGCATACAGAAAATGCACATACTATTCACAGTATACACATAGCATACTGCAATATAGTAGGCGTTAGGTAGTATGCCATTCCACAGCTTCTGTACTGATTTCAGTGTACTTGAGTTATGTTTAGCAGATTCTGGCAAATATAGTAGGTCATCCTGGTATTCCAGAAAAAAATAATACAGAAAATTAGCATACTATGCACAGTATACATACTGGGTACAGCAGAAATAGTAAAAGTAGTATGGCATTTCAAACACAGCCCTTGGCTTTGCACATTCACTCACTTTATTAACTTAAAGCGCCATCTGCTGGTCAATTTGCAGTTAATGAAAAGAGTGCTGTTAGAGTGAGACAAATCAGTGGTATTTGGTGATTTAAACATATTATAAACTAAATTTGGGAATATCTACAATACTTACATTATATTAATAATTATGGGTTACATTTTTAAATAATATTAACACTTGAATATTTAATACTTTGGCATTCGAATTGAATTTTTCAGAAACGTGTCTTATATCAGTACCTGCACTGCAAAAAAAAAATCTTGTTTCCAGCCAAAATATAAAAAAAAATTGTACAAATTATTTTCTTGTTTTCAGAAAAAACAAGTCAAAACTAAATGAGTTTTTGCTTAGAACAAGCAAAATAATCTGCCAATGGGGTAAGCAAAAAAATCTTATTTCAAACAGAAAACAAAATTATTTTTCTTACTCCATTGGCAGATTATTTTGCTTGTTTCATGCAAAAACACTTAATTTTGACTTGTTTTTTTCCCCTGAAAACAAGAAAATAATTTGTACTTTTCTAGAAAATCCCAAGAATATTTTGGCTGGAAACAAGACAAAAAAATCTAAGTAAGAAAAGCATTTTTTGCAGTGTGCAAGCATGAAAAGACAGAAATAGATACATTCGCAACACTTTAAGATCATATGACTGTCTTTTTGATCGACTGAGAGTTGTTTTAATAGCTCATGGAGATGTTCTTTCACACTGCAAAAAAAGCTTTTCTTATTTACATTTTTTTTCTTGTTTCCAGCCAAAATATCTAACAATTCTGAAATCAAGAAGGATTTTCTAGATGAGTAAAAATAATTGTCTTGTTTTCAGAAAAAGAAAAAAAAAAAGTCAAAATTAAGCATGTTTTTGCTTGAAACAAGCTAAATAATCTTCCAATGGGGTACGAAAAATAATCTAGTTTTCTGTTTGAAATATTTTTTTTTTCTTACCCCACTGGCAGATTATTTCACTTCTTCTAACAAAAAACTTAATTTTGACTTGTTTTTCTGAAAACAAGAAAATAATTTTTGCTAGTCTAGAAAATTCTTCTTGATTTAAGAATTTTTAGATATTTTGGCTGGAAACAAGACAAAAAAATCTAAGTCAGAAAAGCATTTTTTGCAGAGTGCAAGCATGAAAAGACAGAAATAGATAAATTCATGAACACTTTAAGATCATATGATTGTCTTTTTGATCGACTGAGAGTTGTTTTAATAGCTCATGGAGATGTTCTTTCACACTGCAAACAAATGCTTGTCTTGTTTCCAGCCAAAATATCTAAAAATTCTTAAATCAAAAAGGATTTTCCAGACGTGTAAAAATTATTGTCTTTAAAAAGAAAACAAGTTAAAATTAAGCATGTTTTTGCTTGAAACAAGCAAAATAATCTGCCAATGGGGTAAGAAAAATATTCTTTTTTTCTGTTTGAAACAAGATTATTTTTCTTACTCAATTGGCAGATTATTTTGCTTGTTCTAATCAAAAACTCACTTAATTTTGACTTGTTTTTTTTTCTGAAAACAAGAAAATTATTTTTGCTAGTCTAGAAAATCCTTCTTTATGTAAGAATTCTTAGATATTTTGGCTGAAAACAAGACAAAAAAATCTAAGTAAGAAAAGCATTTTTTGCAGTGTGCAAGCATGAAAAGACTTTAAGATCATCTTTTTGATCAAATGAGAGTTTTAATAGCTCATGGAGATTCAGTATTGTCTTTATCTTCTTCCTCTGCGGGACAAGCCGCGCTGTCACGTTCTTTTTTAAAGTAAAACTCAAAGATGTTCTTCCAACCCATGACCTTCGCCAGACTCTCAATCTCTTCAGGATTTATATCACAATGACCCAACACAGCCTGCTTCCAGATCTCATCCGAGTTACACAGCTGGACAAACATGCAAATAAACAGATAAAATACATAGATTATTTCTGTAGCACAAATAGGAGAAGTTACAACCTCAATTTGATTACTGCAATAGTGATGCTTTCCTTTGCAGTGACCACTACGATAGCAGATAGCAGGTTAATTTGCCGCTCGCACTCCATTCACGCTTTTAACTCTTGTTTACTATTTTTAGCATTGCGCTGGCCGGTTAACTTGCCATCTGCGTTCCATTCACGTTTTTATTTATTTTTTCTCGTGTTTAATATCGTTAGTACTCTTTTAGCCGGTTTCGTTCCGTTTTTTCTCCCCCTGATCTGTTCTTCAGGAACTCTAACAACATTGGTAAGTTGAAATCATTCTACAATCACGGTGAGTAATGGCTTCTTCTCCTACAATTGTAGTCTGCACTGCTTGCCACATGTATAGCTTATCTATCTCTGTCAGCAGTGAGCCTTATACATGTGATAAATGCAGGAATATAGTCAGGCTGACAGAGAAGATTTCAGAACTAGAGTCACGCATCCAAACTTTAATGGAGGATAGTAAGAATGTGAGGGCCTTAGATACGGTTTTGGATGTGACTAGCTCAGAAAGCCCTGTACATTGTTCGGTTCCGGTAACAACGCCCATGCAGCAGGGCAATTGGGTGACTGTGAGGCGGCATAGTCGCGGGTCAAAACACCGCTCTTCCGTTCCGATCAGAACATCAAACAGGTTCTCCCCACTCAGTGAAGCACCCACTGAGAAACCTGATGAAAGTGCTCTAGTAATTGGCGATTCTATTGTACGGAACGTGAAAATAGAGACACCAGCCAACATAGTCCAATGTTTACCGGGAGCCAGAGCGCCTGACATCTTGGCAAATTTAAAAGTGCTGGCTAATGCTAAACGTAAATTCAGTAAGATTGTTATTCACGTCGGCGCTAATGATGTTCGACTTCGCCAGTCGGAGATCACTAAAAATAATGTTAAAGAGGTGTGTGATCTTGCAAGTACGATGTCAGACACTGTAATATGCTCTGGTCCCCTCCCGGCTTACCGTGGTGACGAGATTCACAGTAGACTGTGGTCACTCCATGGCTGGATGTCAAAGTGGTGCCCGCGAAATAACATAGGTTTCATAGACAATTGGACAAGCTTTTGGGGCAGACCTGACCTGTTGAAAAGAGATGGTCTTCATCCCTCCGGATGTGGAGCATCTCTTCTATCTAGAAATATGGCACATAGTCTTAGAGTTTGCACTTGACTAACTGGGGCCCAGGTCAGGAAGCAGACAGACTGGCTAAACCGACCGTCTGCTAGCCGCCTCACGTCACAGAAATCAGTTAATTCTCAGCACATAGAGACCCTTTCACCTAGATATCACTCTATAGAGACTGTGTCTGTTCCCCGAGCTAGAAAATACAAAAAACGCCTGAATCAAATCAAGACCAACAATTTAATTGATGTTCAACAAATAAAAAATATATATAATACAGAGAAACAATTGATAAAGCTTGGCTTATTGAATATCAGGTCCCTTTCTACGAAAGCACTTTTTGTAAATGATATGATCACTGATCATAACCTAGATGTGCTCTGTTTGACAGAAACCTGGCTAAAACCAGACGATTACATTATTTTAAACGAGTCCACCCCCCAAGATTACTGTTATAAACATGAACCGCGTCTAAAAGGTAAAGGAGGAGGTGTTTCTACTATTTATAGCAATATTCTCAATGTCTCTTAGAGAAAGGGCTTCAAATATAACTCGTTTGAAGTTATGGTGCTTCATATAGCATTATCCAGAGAAACAAGTACTAATGATAAATCCCCTGTGACGTTTGTGTTAGCTACTGTATACAGGCCACCAGGGCACCATACAGACTTTATTAAAGAATTTGCTGATTTTCTATCCGAATTAGTGCTGGCCGCAGATAAAGTCTTAATAGTGGGTGATTTTAACATCCATGTTGATAATGAAAAAGATGCATTAGGAACAGCATTTATAGATATTTTGAACTCGATTGGGGTTAGACAACACATGTCAGGTCCTACTCATTGCCGAAATCATACTCTAGATTTAATACTGTCACATGGAATTGATGTTAATGGCGTTGAAATTCTGCAGCAAAGCGATGATATCTCAGATCATTATCTAGTCTCTTGTATAATCCAGATAGCTAAAACTGTTAATTCAATTCCTTGCTACAAATACGGTAGAACCATCACTTCTACTACAAAAGACAGCTTTGTAAGTAATCTTCCTGACTTATCTGAATTCCTCAGCATATCCAATAGCTCAGAAAAACTTGATGATGTAATAGAAACTATGGACTCTCTCTTTTCTAGCACTTTAGATACAGTTGCTCCAGTGCGCCTAAAAAAGATTAAGAAAAACAGTCTAACACCGTGGTATAACGATCATACCCGCGCCCTAAAGAGAAAAGCACGAAAAATGGAACGCAGCTGGAGGAAAACAAAACTAGAGGTTTTTCGTATTGCTTGGCGTGAATGTAATTTATCTTATAGGAAAGCATTAAAAACTGCCAGATCGGATTACTTTTCATCTCTCTTAGAAGAAAACAAACATAACCCTAGGTATTTGTTCAATACTGTGGTTAAATTAACTAAAAATATAGCAGCAACAGGTTTAGACATTTCCCAAAAGCACAGCAGTAATGACTTTATGACGTACTTTACCTCCAAGATAGACACTATTAGAGATAAAATTGTAACCATACAGCCGCCCGCTACAGTATCGCATCAGATAGTGCGTTGTAGATCTCCTGAGGAACAATTCCATTCATTCTCTATTATAGGAGAGGAGGAATTGTATAAACTTGTTAAATCATCTAAACCCACAACATGTATGTTAGACCCTATTCCATCTAAGCTACTAAAGGAGGTACTTCCAGAAGTCATAGATCCTCTTCTGAATATTATTAATTCGTCACTATCATTAGGATATGTCCCCAAAACCTTCAAAATAGCTGTTATTAAGCCACTCATTAAAAAACCACAACTTGACCCCTATGAATTAATTAACTACAGACCAATTTCGAATCTCCCTTTTCTGTCAAAGGTACTAGAAAAGGTAGTATCCTCACAATTATGCTCCTTCTTAGAGAAAAATGGTATCTGCGAGGATTTCCAGTCAGGTTTTAGGCCATATCATAGCACTGAGACTGCTCTAATTAGAGTTACAAACGACCTGCTCTTGTCAAGCGATCGTGGTTGCATCTCTCTATTAGTGCTACTGGATCTTAGTGCCGCATTTGATACTATTGACCACAACATTCTTTTAAATAGACTTGAAAATTATGTAGGCATTAGTGGTAGTGCACTGGCATGGTTCAAATCGTACTTATCTGACCGTCATCAGTTTGTGGCAATAAATGAAGAGGTATCATTTAGATCGCAAGTGCAGTATGGAGTACCTCAAGGCTCAGTACTAGGGCCATTACTTTTTACGCTTTACATGTTACCCTTGGGAGATATCATCAGGAAACATGGTGTTAGCTTTCATTGTTACGCTGATGATACTCAGCTCTATATTTCTTCGCAGCCCGGCAAAACATATCCATTCGAAAAACTAACAGAATGCATAGCTGATATTAAAAACTGGATGGCGAATAACTTCTTACTGTTAAATTCTGAAAAAACAGAGGTATTAATTATTGGACCTAAAACCTCCACAAGTAATGACCTAAAACACAGTCTAATACTAGATGGCTGCTCTGTAAATTCGTCGTCATCAGTTAGGAACCTAGGCGTCCTATTCGATAGCAATCTCTCCTTTGAAAGCCACATTTCTAGCATCTGCAAAACCGCATTTTTCCATCTTAAAAATATATCGAAATTACGACCTATGCTATCAATGTCAAATGCTGAAACATTAATTCATGCGTTCATGACCTCAAGGATAGATTATTGTAATGCTTTATTGGGTGGTTGTTCTGCACGCTTAATAAACAAACTCCAGCTGGTCCAAAATGCAGCAGCTAGAGTTCTTACTAGAACCAGAAAGTATGACCATATTAGCCCGGTTCTGTCAGCACTGCATTGGCTCCCTATTAAACATCGTATAGATTTTAAAATCTTGCTAATTACTTATAAAGCCCTCAATGGTTTAGCTCCTCAGTACTTGAACGAGCTCCTATCGTATTATAGTCCTTCACGTCCGCTGCGTTCTCAAAATTCTGGCAATCTGATAATACCTAGAATATCAAAATCAACTGCCGGCGGCAGATCATTTTCTTATCTAGCGCCTAAACTCTGGAACAATCTACCTAACACTGTTCGGGAGGCAGACACACTCTGTCAGTTTAAATCTAGATTAAAGACACATCTCTTTAACCTGGCTTACACATAAAATCATTAACACATTCCTATAATTCAAATCCGTTAAAGGATTGTTAGGCTGCATTAATTAGGTCAACCGGAACCGAAAACACCTCCCATAACACCTGATGCACTCGTTGCATCGTAAAAAGAATGGCATCTACGCTAATATTAGTCTGTTTCATTCTTATTCCGAGGTCACCGTAGCCTCCAGACCCAGCCTGTATCCAGATCAGATGGTCACTGCAGTCCCCCGGATCCAGTCCGTACCCAGCTTAGATCATGGATCACCACCTGGAGATGACTTCAATAGCCGTGGATGTCAACCAGATGAGCTCCAAGGCGGATCATCAATAAAGACCTCGCCAACCTTGACGGCCATCGGCGCTACACCACAGGATCCTGATGAGTTCTCTACAATCAGACATTGGTACAAACTGTTGTTTGGTCTGGCCAGAGGAGAACTGGTCCCCCGACTGAGCCTGGTTTCTCCCAAGGTTTTTTTCTCCATTTCTGTCACCTGTGGAGTTTTGGTTCCTTGCCGCTGTCGCCTCTGGCTTGCTTAGTTGGGGACACTTTCCAGCGATATCGTATACTATTTGAACTGAACTGACGATGATATCACTGAATTCATTGATGAACTGCCTTTAACTGAAAATTGATTGTTACAATAATGCGTTACTTACACACTATTGTGCTGTTTAAATACTGTGCAGTTGCTTTGACACAATCTGTATTGTAAAAGGCGCTATATAAATAAAGGTGACTTGACTTGACTTGACTACGAGATAATGCAATAATGCAACCTTCACTTCACTCAAAAAGCAGAGGAGAAAGGGACAAGGTATTGTTCTAACCTTCCTAAACCTGCTTGAGGTTTGGCTCATGCAGCCAATGTCCTGTAAGGATATGTAGGAAAGGATTTTAAGGAGCAGCTTGTCAGGTAAACGTTCCAGGTAGTCGAAATGCCCTCGACACAGAGCCAAAGCGTACTCCAGAATCCGGGATCCAAACACCACAGCTACCTGCTCTAAAATCATGAATCACATTCACATGTATATACAAATCATGATGAAGCACATATTTAAATGCAAAGCTGGATCTTTACCTTGCAACACTGAATCGTTCAAAAAGTCTTGGTGGAGGTGTTTCATCTCTCCAGGTGGTGCCCCTCTGCATTCAGTCCTTAGAGAAATCTTCCACCACCTCCATATAACCTGTTGGTAATGAAACATGACGCTATTAAAAACATGATGTTAAATAGATACACTTATGAAAAACAAGTTTATTCAAGTGTACTATTAGTATACTTTCCGTCTACTTTTTATGTACTTCTCAGAAATGTGCTTTATATAATTCTCAAAAATATACTTACAATGACATTTAAGTATACTTGATTTATACTTAGAAGAATAGTCTAAGTATATTTGAGCTCTACTTGTGCACTGAGAATCTGTGTTTTCATTGTTATACGCTAGGGGCTCTATTACACATCTTCTGTACAGAATTTCCAAAAAACAAGTGAAGAAGAAACCGAAACACCAGATGCTTCCACATGTAATCTAACACAATCATCAGACATACAACAGCATCACAACCATAGATATGGAAAACTGTGTAACGTTATGGAATAAAATGTCCACCCATGAAGAGGTGATAATGACTGTCAAGCTTTAGGGTGTTGATCTCATCTACGTTTTGATTATCATCAATAGTCCTTTTGTTCAAAATGCTGTTTATTTATGTACTATTTTTTCATTTATGAAACTTACTCACATTCAAGTGTTTATTAAAAAAATGCATGAAGCTAGAATAAAATGTTTTTGTTTACAAGCAGATACCCTGTTCTTTCTTTTGATGTTTTGTATGTTAAGATGTTCAGCAAAATATATACAAATAAATACCTAAATAGAGACAAAGTAGTATACTTAAAGTATGATGTAAAGTTCACTTTAAGAAAACCTATGAGTATAAAACTACTAAACTAGTAGTTTACTGAGACTATATTTAAAAAAATGCATAAAAAGTATTTAATTAGTAAATTATCCGTATACTTATAAGTTCACTTTTAGTATACTTGCAGTACAAACTGAAAACATAGATGTAAACTAGTTGTGTAACGTTACTCAAAGTTTACAACTGTTATACTTAAAGTATACTTTTATATACTAGAAAGTGGGCCAATTTAGTCCCAAGGAGTATTGAAATAGTACACTTAAAAGTACACTGATGTTTGTATACATACGACATAAAGAATACACTTGAACATTACTTGCTTAAATGCAAAAATGTACTTCAAAATACCTCCTTTTGTGTGACAACAAACTGATAGAAGTCTTTAGAGGTAGGTGGACCTTGTCCTGCGGTTTCAAACAGTATCTCACTCAGCAGAGAAGCCATGTTTTGATGCTTAGTGGTTACCATGACAACAGACAGACCAAAATGATCTCTTTTCCAACAGAAATCCATTTTACGCTGCTGTATTCACACCTTTTTTGTGTGAAACACATACGATAAGCAGTCTAAAATAATAATTAAAAAGTTTACACAAAATGATGTAAGGGTGAACGTTTTTTTTAAGATGGTGGTAGCGGGGGGGTCACGACCTGGCGGAGTGATATTATGAAATCCTGACGTACGTTGCTGATGCACTAGTGATACAAACAGAAAGCGAGGGGTTAATGATGAAACGAGCCGTTAGCACTAAGTCCAATAGGCGTTGTTATCGTTAGCACGGTGGTCGGTAAGGTTAACCGCGCCGGTTGTTGTCGTAATCGTGTTTTTTTTTTAATGTAGTGTGGGAAGTAGTGCGTGGCGGAAGCACGCAGCGCTGTGGGAGCGGAGGTGCTGCGGCAGTTCGCAGGTCGCTCAGCTGATGAAGGTAAAGCTGCTGCTGCTGCACTGTGTCTAACAGCTACTACAACACTGGAACAAATAGGTAATTACAATAACACCAAGATGTAAACATATGTGTTTAACTATAATGTTCGGGATCGTCTTACATCATATGCGCATTGGAGCCCTTCGTGAGGAACAGCAGCCGTGTAATATGAGTGAGAAAAACCAGACGAAAGAAAAAAAATGGTTTCCAGTTGTCATCCCTCGAGCCCTTTTCCTGCTTCCCTTGTTTGTTTCTACTGGTGTATTAATTGTATACATTGAGGGAGGATAGTTTGTGACATTAATGTGAGGGTAGATAAGATAAACCACTCGAAATCTTTTTAGTAACGTTCTAGAGGTATCGAGAGGGAATTGAGAGTCGTTTACATCCCCTTTGACAAAAAAATAAAAATAAACAGGACATTGTAACTAAAGCTTAGAGACCTGCGTCTAGTACAGCGTATGTGACGAACAATTTTCTGCAGTTTTTTTTTTTTTTTGCTTATGCTTTTGCTTTTGATGGGATGGGCCAATTTAGAGATAAATAATCACAATAACATAATGGCCCACAAACTATAAGGTAACGAAAAATGCATACAAGTTTTCTCTTCTTCATTTGCTGGCAAACGTCTGATTGAAATAGAGGAAGTTTGCATTCATCACAAGTGACATCCAGTCGTGTTCAGGTGAAATGTTGATTAGTGTAGTTTGCTGCTGCTGGTAGTTTGTTTACGTCTTCAGTCACTTTGACCTGATCTTGCCCGCATACACGTCGACAGGAGACCGGCTTTGCTCTTTAGCTTTACCATATGTAGGCCAAATACTGACAACAACGGTACAATCTTACCTTTTTTCTAGTGCTATTGTGATGATTGTTCAGATTATATTGTGTTTTGTCTTTGCTGTTGTGATCAAGTCCGGTTATTTGTTGATAATCGCTTGTCACGCTTCGTCCCTTCAGCAGATTAGCATCGGTTAGCTGTGCTAACAGTGTTAGCACATACAACAGCTTAAAACAAAACCTTATAGTTTTTCTAATTCAACACGTGAATCTATGTCAGGCTGTCTGTCTGTCTTAAAACAGTTAACATAAAACAATTGGCGAGTAACTAGATACACGGCGGTTTCTGAGTGTTTTATTTATTTCGCTTTGCTAGCGTGAAAGCAAGAATTAGCCGATCACGGTTATCACTTTGACTCACTGAACTTAACTTTATTTCACTCTCAATCGTATATAGTTTTCTCCTGCGCTTTACAACAATCCTCCCAACGTAACTTAGTTGTGAACGTTTATGCCTTTCTATGCGAGCACCACAGCTGATTTGAATTCGCAAATCGACAATGCGGGGCCACAAAACGCGAGACCGGTGTGTAAGGCCTCGGAGTGCGAAAATCAGTTTATATTTTTGTATTTAGTTTGTTTGTACCGAACTAAACTCGTACACGTTCTCACAAGGCGACGTTTCGTCTGGTTTGGTCGTGTTCGGACAGTAAGTGGGTTTCGGCTGATAGGAGTTTGTTTCGTGGACTGGGCAAAATAAACAAAAGGATCGGCTCAGGCCTGTTCTGAGAACGGCCTTCGTAATCATGTCGTATTTTTATGTCAACAGTCCAAATACACACACACCAGTAAAAAAACTGCGCAGGATTGGGTGTAATGATGGCTTGGTTTTGTTTTTATACTCATTTGAAGGAATTCAGCTCCTAATCATCGATATCACTTCACCCTCTCTTCAGGGAAGTAGAAGTCTCAGTAGTGTGCACGGGGTATTTTTTTGACATGTTTAAGGCAGTTCGTTGATTTGTTTATCGCTATGGTCGATTTTGTCGTGAATTAAGGCTTTTGTTGTTCTGTTTTGTGAACGTTTGGGTTTTGAAGCGTTTATTTGTCGTCTAGTAGTTTGAACGTCATGGACGTCGCATAGCTTGCTGAAGTAACGTTAGCATTAATGGTGGTGTCGTTGTGAGGAGGAAGGCCTGTCGTCTCGTTTAAACATAAATATTCATCATATCCTCGCTTTTAGACTGAATTTTGTTTATCAACGGTTGTCTTTCAAAAGACACCCAGTTGACGACCTATACGTTATATTTATACTTATCGGGCTCGTTTCGGACACTCGGTTCATCGGTATGTGTATGTATTATTGTGCTTGCATATGTTCACTCTTAAAATGCATATAAATACTGTTTATAATGACACCGAGGTAGGCTTGAATAAAAACACAGATCTTATCTCCTTGTATGTAATAGAAAAGCTGCATACCTAATCTGTAGGATTTGCTATGACTAAATACTGAATGTATTCATATAAAAGTGAGTTGGAAAAACTAAATTACTAATGCATTAAATAAGCCAAGTTATTTTTTTTGTAAGTTAAAATGTTCTATCCATGTCAGTGTAGATAAATGGTCTTATAGACTCTTCTAATCTCTAAAGTCATCTAGAGGTTATATAGCATAAGTCTGTTCATTATTTCTAATTAACTCATTTGAGATTAGCTCTTTGTCTTTATAAAAATGTCTTGCATATGATTAGTGAATGGCATGTGGCATTGATATTTGACTGTGTTACTGAACAAAATGGCTGCCACCTTAGTCTGCAGTTGTAATTCATTTCTGATTTTAAGTTTTTATGATTTAAAACAATTACACATTTGACTAAAATCAACTTTTTTTTTCACCCTATCCCCCCCTCCTTCCTTCCCCATTATTGTTCCCCCTTCTTGTCGCCCTAGGCTGCTGGTTGGGGCATTTGCACACGGCTGGTGAGTTCGCATAGCGGTTGCTGTTTACCTTCATGCTGACAGGATCCAGTGAGAGGGACAGGTGTGGTGGAGAAAGGGGTTAAACAGGAAATTGACTATCTTGGTCTGGCAGTTAAGTTTTTTTTTTTTTGACATCTAGGATATATGGCTTGAGCAGGTGAAGCTTTTTTTTCACACACATTATTCAGGTTCTTTGTTTTTAGTGTGTGGGGCACTTAGATTTGGTGTATGAGGAAAACATGTTGATTGTTATGAAGGTGAGCAAGAATAGGTAGTTCTGCTTGAGTGTGTTAATGGATTAGTTCACTTCCAGAACAAACATTTACAGATAATGTACTCGCCCCCTTGTCATCCAAGATGTTCATGTCTTTCTTTCTTCAGTCATGAATAAATAGTTTTTTGAGGAAAACTTCTTTCCATATATTGGATATGTATGGTGTCCCAAAGTTTGAACTTCCAAAATGCATGTTAAAAGCAGCTTCAAAGGGCTCTAAACAATCCCAGCAGAGGAAGAAGGGTCTTATCTAGTGAAACAGTCGGTTATTTTCAAAACAAATTGACAATTTATATACTTTTTAACCTCAAATACTCGTCTTGTCTCGTAGTCTGTGTCAATACATGGTTAGGGTATGTTGAAAAACTTCCTTCTTGTTTTCGTCTTCAACTTCAAAATCGCCCTACATCGCTGTTTTACCTTTTTTTTTTTTTTTTGTAAAGGGCGTTTGATTATCTTTGTATGTTCACTTTGTAAAAACTGGGGAAGAAAACAAAATGGGAGTTTTTCGACATACCTCAACTGTATTGACCCGGATCACACAGAAAACGCATGCGCATCGCAGAGACGAGACAAGATGAGCATTTGAGGTTAAAAAGTATATAAATTGTCAATGTGTTTTGAAAATAACCAATCGTTTTGCTAGATAAGACCCTTCTTCCTCAGCTGGGATCATTTTGGAAAGTTAAAACTTTGGGGCACCATACATATCCATCGTATGGAGAGAGATCCTGAAATGTTTTCCTCAAAAATAATTTCTTTACGACTGAAGAACGAAACGCACTAAACATCTTGGATGACAAGGGGTATATCTGTATATTTTTGTTCTGGAAGTGAACTAATCCTTTAATGGTTTAAAAAAAGCAACATAGTCTAGGTAATTACCTTTTTAAAATAGGTTGTTATATTTTTGGTAATTGGCAAGGGAGGAGTTTTTTTTGTGTGAAATTAACATGAAATCAAAATTGACCTTATTTCCCTAATACATTTCCTGGTTTTGTATAAGGAAACTATTTCATAAGAGAAGATTTTTTTTTTCTTTCATAAGAATTTGCTAGCTTGCTCCACCCCTAAAACAAATTTCCTTTTTGACTCTTGCTTTTTAAAACCTCTAATCTAATAATCTGTCAAAGAGACTAGTTTTCATGATCCAATCAATTCCTAATGGATAAATACAAAAGCTCTACTTGAAGAGTCAAAGGATTTATTCATTTGGACACTTTGAAGGAGAGTACAACGTTTTCTGTATTACAAGGTTGCTCTTGCTTCTTCATACTGTCGTAGTTTTCGTTTTCTTGGTATGATTATTTGATTTGGGCTGTAGAGCTGATCCTGTGTCAGTTATGACAGGGGTAAAGTAATTAAAGCCATTTGTTTCTCCTCCCAGCATGCAGTCAGCAGTAGTGCCAAGCAAGCAGAATCGCAGGAACAAGCATATTTTAGACTACTGAATATTTAGATCAACCTAGTGTATTTGAATAACATTGGCCTGTTCAGAAAGGTTTCCCTTGTTTTTTTTTTGATAGTAGAACTAACATTAGATGTAACGCGTTTGAAAACAAGCAGATAGAATTATAAAACGATATACAGGAAGCCAAGAAATGGTAGTTGTGAGCTGCATACGTTGGGTGTTACAATTATTTGATTTGTGGCTGATTGTTACATGATTCTTTTTTTTTTTGACCTGTGGGCTGTTCTGTTCTTTAACATGATTGTGTAATAGCTTAAACAGTTTGCTTCTTGGGAAAGTTAAGTTGAGTGTCTGATATTGAATGCCTTGCAGTGGTTGCATGACACCTTAAGCAAGTCATTTGACTGTTTAAGGGTGGGATGCCAAAGAAAACATGATCTTTTTAGTGGAAAAAATATAAACATTCTTTATAAACATTTAACCTTGTGGTATGACTTTAGATCCTTCAAAAAAACATATGATAAGCATGTGTGATTGTGAGAGTTTGCATGCGTAGGATTAAGAAATACAATATTTTAGCTGTTGTTATCCATGCCTAAATTGCACCTGGAAAATCATTCCAGCATTTGTGTCCAAATGTACACTATATTGCCAGAAGTATTGGGACACCCCCTTCTAATGAACAGGTTTGACTACTTTAGTTATTTCCATGAGTACAAATCTTAATGTTTAAGCATATAATGATATTCTAGGGAATTGTGTGCTTCTAATTTTATAGCAACAGTTTTGACAGAACCCCTTTCTATTCTAACATGACAATGCCTCGTGTATAAGGCAAGGTTCAAAAAGAAATGAAATTGATTCAGTCAGTGTGGAAGAACTTGAATGGTCTGCAGAAAGTAAAGTCCTAATCCCAGCTGAACACCTCTGAAAATGCAGACCTTGAGCCAAAAACTCATCAGCAAACACCATTGACTTGTACATACACTATATAGACAAAAGTATTGGAACACCCTCTTCTTTAGAACAGAAAAAGGCACTTCCAAAACTGTGGCAACAAAGATAGAAACAATTCATGTATTTAGAAATTGTATTTCCATCTCTGTTGCAACAGTTTTGGAAGTGTCAGCATTGATTGTACCAAATTATAGTTACAAGTCATTGGTGTTTGGTGATGAGTTTTTGGCTCAAGGTCTGCATTTTCAGAGGTGTTCAGATGTGATTAGACCAGTCAAGTTTTTCTCACCGACTGAATCAATCATTTCTTTTTGAACCTTTCCTTATACACAGAGGCATCGTCATGTTAGAATAGAAAAGATGATTAAATTAGAAGAACACAATCCCCTAGAATATCATTATATGCTTAAACTTTAGGATTTGTACCCATGGAATTTCTACAGTAGTCCAACCCGTTCATTAGAAGGGGGTGTCCCAATACTTTTGACAATATAGTGTATGTCCCATTCCTCACCACTTCTGAAAATGAAAAAATAACTATTTTATTCTGTAAACTTCCATTTACATAAACCCATCATCTTAAATCCGTCCTGTAACCGTATAATGTGTTTTCAGTGTGGGGTTTGAAATCTGGGTTTCTTTAGTTTCGGTGAACTAGTCATTTCGAGTTGCCAGAAGAGCATTTGACCAGTGTCATTTGTCGTTAAGCCATTAATCAACTTGACCCCAGAGTTTGAGCGTCCTGTCTTGAGAGGATCTGTGTTTAGCGGCAGGAGCATCCATATTTAAAGTGACATATTTGGCCTGAGAAAAATGTATCTAGGTTAAGAGTCCATAAATCCCTGTCCTCCCTTGACACTAGACAAATGTTGCACTGTAGACTTATATTTTGTGCCACATAAGTTGATCTGGTGTTCTGTAGTCTCATGTGAACATCTCATAAGTCTGACCCTAATTTCATGCAAGGTTATTTACACTTTCTTAAAGTAAACATGAAACCCATTTGACTTTAAGTAAAAAAGGATATATAAGCAGATAAAATGATTGATTTTATGAATTGGTAATTGATGATGAGCTGTGGGTGACACATAGCTGGGTGGATTATAGAGATGGTGCAGTTTTCCACCACACATTTTTCGATTCAGCTTGAAGTATATTGTAGACTTAAGACCAGAAACCTATATTAAGCAAGTAAATGGGTTGAATTTTGATTGATTATCTTTAATTTGACAACCTAAGTAAGAGGATGAAAGCAGTGACTTTTGTTTTAACATTAAGTCCATAAAGATGCAATATGAAGAGTTCATTTGCTAGCATTATGTGTCTCAATTAGTTGTGATACATGCATTGTGCATACAGGCAGTATTTGATCTGCTCTTGCTTTTGCTTGAATAGGACAATTTCACAATCTGTTACTTGTTACATACAGGTTTGAATGTGACACACCGGTCACGTGGAACAGGAGGATACTCATACTAAGCGGTGTTTTTCTAGATTCCTGTGAACTTGATTTACTCGTCACCTCCCACTATCATACCTGCTGCTACTGTATGTGTTTTCAACTCCAATTTATGTTGATGGTATGTGGCTTAGCAACACCTTTTTACTATAGTTATATTGTACTGTGGGAACCCAGTTTACAGTTTACACTGTAGGTGAGCTTCTGCTCAAAGTAGTCATTTAATTCCATTTAAATGTCGGTCGTGAACATCCGGTTTTGTATAAATGGCAAAAGAGGTTCAAAGTTGCGCTTGTCAGAATTGGCACCCACAGATTTTTCCTCAAAGCTCACCAGGGTTTCCGTTCATTCGAAAAACTATATACACACTTGCCCTCAAGTATTATTATTTTTTTTAATTATTATAATTGCATTTTCGAGGAGCTTTGACTAAATGTTTATTAGCACAGCGCTCTCAGTAATATTATGAATGGGGTTTATAACGAGTTGATTTTTGATGGTGCTCAGAGTTTGGTCAATGTAAATGCACTCAGTTGAACACATTTCACCATATAAAATTTTCTAATTTTATGGTTCATGGTTTTAATTTGCAGCAGCATTTGGCCATTGTGCAGTGAATACGATTGGGTATGTTCAGGCATGCTTTCAGGATGTTATTAGATGGTTTGAATGTATTTAATATCAGTTCCTGAGGTTGTAATGCTTAATAATCAGCCCCACTAATGCTGTAATAGAGCATAAGTATCTTGTCTTGTGTGTAACCTTTGTCTTATCTGCATATGAGTGTTTTAGTAAATGGTAAGTTTAGAACAGGGCTTTTTTTTTGTCAACTGAATCTCTTTGATAATTTTTTTACCCCCTAATATTAAGTTAATATTTTAATTTGAAAACACATTTGAATGCATTTATGTTTTTTGCAGTGCATTGTGCAGTATATAGGTGATTTACCAAAAATGTTAAAATTCGTATTCCTATTATGATTTGATTTACATTTAATCCACCCTGACACTTTTTTTTTGTATATATTGCTCCTGCTTGGACATCCAGACAAAGGGGCCAATAGAAGTAGTTGCTTTTAGGGTGTGTTCACACTTGTAGTTCGGTTTGTTTGGTCCGGACCAAAAATAAAAATGATACATTTGGAACTGGTCCGCTTAGTGTTCACACTGCAATTTTTGACAGCGAACCTAAAGACATAATGATACGTTCACAGCCTGATTGGTTAGGTTAAATGACGTATATTTTGTGACAGAACTTTTGTTTTGGAGACACCGCTTGTTCCCTTTGTGAAAACATGTTGCATCCTGTTTTTGGTTCGTTTAGAAGTGTTTGGTCTGTGTTGCATTCATATTTCATTCGAACTGCACCAGAGTTCGTTTGGAAGCGGACTGAGACCCACTTTTTAGTTGCAACAGTGCCTCAATCCACATCACATTCACACTGATGTTTTATGAAATCAGTACAACAATAAGAGTAATACAAGTACTATTTAATGACAAATACGTTACATTTGTATATGTGCAATAAAATGATTAAAATTATAATAATAATTGTATTTTACACTGGAGGTTAAAATAATATTTATGCCATAAATTATTTGCATTGATTGCACACTGAGAAAATAAATATTCATGTTGTGTCAATCAGGTTTACACACTGCCTTCGAAACTTTTGTCCATCATATTTTAATTTTTTTTTTTTTTTTTGCGTTTTCGCATCCATAGCAAGCATTTTGACAAATACGAAAAAAACAAAAAAAAAACGCATACAATTATTTAGAACTCAGTGTGCAATGACCTTTAAACTAAGGTTTTATTTCAGGAACAATGCAATGAGACCTAAGTTTAGCTGACCACAGGTTTATAAATGCCTCTCATTACAATTCTGCTTAAATGCTGAAACATCTGTCCTCAGAAAAGTTGGAAATTGTGTGAATGTACACGTATCTTAGCACACATTTCTACATCTCCTAAATGCACATGAGACATGTGGAAACAGCATTTTACATGAGCCAAGCAACTAAAAATACTGGATCATGAACTGCTTGTGTTTAAATGAACACAGTTCTGTGCTCTGAAACATGCAGTGCATCAAACTAAATTATTCAACTTTTAGTTTGTTTACAGGAGTGTAACAGCAAGATTGTTTACACTCTTTACATAAAAAGTGATTGATAAATTGCAAATGGCCGCCAATAGTTTTAGAAGAAATGCTAGAAGATACAGTATTAAACATTTCTGGCTTTCTTTACGACTGAATGTTTTACGGAAGCTGATGTTTAGGATAAAGTTGGACTAAAATCATTGATAATTGTCAGCTCAATTGCATAGCATCTATTAGCACAAATCTCAAGCTGTTTCCAAGAAATCTTCAGGTATGAGTTTATGTCTGTCGTTTGTTTTTTAGTCAAATGTGACTTCATGAGTAGATCAGGCCTCCCCATTAGAGTCCACTTAGTTTATAATAGTCTTTCATTTAGATCAACTGATAATCATGCAGAACTGTAGGACACCATCTCGTATACTCGCAGGATAAAGGTGTGGTGGGATTGTGTGTCTCTGCGGTGTCGTAGTGATTGATGGCTAGCGCTGTTCATTACCACTGAACTGAGGAGGACACAAAGGCCCCCCTCTGGCTATTCTGTCTATGTTCAGGATGCGTCTTATCTCACTGTGTTTTTGTGATGCTGGCCAACACACTGTCATCTTTAAAATCGCCTCAAGCTTGATGCCATCATGCATTACTAAGGAAATAGGCACCAAACACAAATCTGATTGGTCAGTGTAGAAGTAATTCATGCTAGTGCATGGTTTTCCTAAGCATTTGTCCTTTTCTCCTTCGGTGTCTGTTTAGAACGCTTTTGTCCTATTGATTGTCTCTCTCTCTCTCAACCCTTCATCATTTTCTTGGTGTCTTCATGGGTCATTTGTGCAGCACTCCTGTGACGTATGTTAATATGAGATGTGAGTAAGGTTATTGATCTGTTACGAGTGGTGGAGCCATGGTTGTGCTGCGGTACATGTCTGTGACTCAAGACGATATTGAGCTTTGCATAAATGGAACAGGGGCATTTGGTTATGGTTGTTTTGACCAGACAGAATGGAGATGAATTGGTCATTTGGGTGTGTGGAAGTGAAGTTTGGTGTATATATTTAACTGGTGGACACTTACAAGTACAGAATGACATTGTCTTGAAGTTCATATTTTGCTAATGGCAAGATGGCTTTCAGCACAGAACATTAACTAACCCTCTTTTTTCTCTCTCTTTATACCTTACCAGTGAATGGTAGTGTCTAGAAAGGGTATGTCCCTTCAGGAGAGAGGTGCCAATGTCCAACCGGCCTAATTCCAATCCAGGGGGGTCACTGCGCCGTTCACAGAGGAACACAGCCGCGGCCCAGCCAATAGACCACACACTTGCAGGAAGGTGAGTATGCAGTGGATACAATGTGCACCAAAGTGCTGTATACAGCCTTGGTTTAAGTCTGTAGGTGCATCTTTATCTACCTGTCTGTATCTAGAGCAGTTGTTCTATTTGTGCAGTGGTTACAATGTTGAGGTCGCATGACCTTTCCAATACTACTCAATCTCAGACTCTTTCGCTCTGTGCATGTATGAATAATGTCTAACTGAAATAGTCCTCCTTTTAAATGGCATCAGTAACTAATAAAATTCGCATCGCTAGTTTTTTTTTTTTGTCAGTCCAAGGCGACAGCCATGTTGACCAGTGCGACATAAACAACATTATTAAGTGCATTTGTAATGGTTCCTTAACCATTTCATTAATGAAACATCAAAGCAGCACTTGTCAGAATCAGCAGCCACAGATTTTTGCTCAAAGCTCAGCAGGGTTTCCGCTTTCCGTTTCCTTAATGATTTTGTTAATTGAATATTTATTAATAATGTTGGTAATAACATGCCTAAACAATAACATTTTTTAAACCTTTTTTCTGGATTATTTAATTTTATTGATTTGATATGGAAATCTTTGTCACATTATAAATAATGCCACTTTTGAATCGTTTTAATGCATTTTTTTACTAACCCCTTAACTGTCACTCCCATTTTTGAACAGCGATGTGAAAATGAAGAATTCAAACTTAAATTTTTTTATTTCATAAACATTGTGTAATATGATTTTGATGTACATTTTCCATGTTAATGCAATGTCTGATTTTAAAATGGCTTCCAAAGGATGAATTTTTTTCAACTTCAAGTTTTCAACTAATATATCATTTCTTATGATTTCTAAAGTGTGATAGGGAAAAGGCAACGAGGAAGTCTGTTTGTGACAAATGTCAGAACTACATAGTTTGTAACACATAAAAAAAGTAATATATCTTTTTAGGAGGCTTAGACCTTTCCAATGATATATAGTTGGTCATGATTAGATTTATTTGTAAAATAGTGAAGTAAATTTGGGCGTCCCACAGAGGGGACAGTGACAGTTAAGGGGTTGAAGTTTTTCTTAAAAACTGACCTCAAACTATTGGACACTAATGTAATAATTTGTGATCTCAGGTCGCAACCTTCTAAGAAGAATTACTTGTTCAGGAAGAAGACTATACTAGTTATGTAATATCAACAGTAGAAAAATATGTAGGTAGGTTATTTAAGGGTGCACAGTCTTCCTCTGTAGTCACATTCGATTGACACTGCATTAGGTTCACACACTCTCAGCTTGAATAAAATATTACGTCCTTTGCCATGGTGCTGTAGATTCAGTAGTAGCACAGCATCTTTGCTGAATAGCATTGCAGGCAAGACTGACAGAATGTGTCTCTTTTATGCCCGATACACAGACATTTGACACTCAGCACTTGTGGGGGGATACATTTGGTCTCTTCTCTTTCAAACAAGTTCTTTATATCCTCCAGCCACAGCCTAATGACTAATAGTTTAGCTGCCCAACTCTGGGTGATGCGCTCAACTTGTGAGAAATGTCTAGATAGAAACTCGTAATGATTGCTGTTTGTCTTTGGCGTTGGGTTGACGGGTGTTTAGGAAGTGCTGTAGGACTGAAGGAGTAGTCAGCTCATGAAATTGAATTTGAGGTGTTCCTCATCTACTGCCCATCCCACACTGCTCTCTGCTGTTTAATTCCCAACCTCTCCAGGTTGCAGCCAGAGCAAGTAAACCAAAAAGCAAATTCCCCACCTGAAAGTAGAAGATCTAATTCTAAGGCTTCCAAAGCCCCGCCCAGCTCTGCCGTCGGCTCCGCCCGCGGCCACGCCTCTCGAAGGTATCGCTTTTTCCTCCTGTATTGCGTGTGGGTATGGCAAGTTCACCGTGTGGCGACTGCTCTGTCTTTGGTGCTCAAGTCTTTCCCCTTTTCTGTTTGTTTTTACAGGAACAGCCTCTCTCTATCCGTGGGTTCACACTCGATTCCAGATCCAGACTTGGAAGCAGCAGGGACTTCGGGCACGCAGGGGAGACGGGAGGGCAGCAGCACCCGTGCTCTCAAACGCAGCTCCGCTTCAGAGCCCAACATCACTTTTTCGCCCAGCCCGGCCAAGCGGCCCAAAGCGGTGTCCAGCCACCTTTCGGAGAGTTCATCCAGCGGGCCGTCGGCCCCCACAACCTCACCTGAAGTTACAGAGCCGAGGAAGGCTCCAGCGTCTGTCAGCAACAAGTCCAAAAAGAGACGGTTAGCAGCCGAGCCGGCTCCCGCCAGAGCCCTGAGCAAGAAGAACGTGTCCTACCCTGGCCCCAGTGGGGCCCCGAACACCCCCTCTCAAAAGCGCAAGAAGGCAGACGCCTCTTCGTTGTCGTCCTCCTCTTCTTCCTCCCTCCCCAGCTCGAGCAGCGCGGCAGGCCCCCTGCCACCCCGCAGCGAGGCCAGCCGGGCAGCCAAACCCACCAAGCTGGCGTCCAAATCGGCCGCCTCAGCCAAAGCTGGGTGTAGCACCGTGACTGACTCCTCCTCTTCCTCTGCCTCTTCCTCATCCTCCTCTTCCTCTTCCTCCTCGGCCGCCACAGGCGCCAACAGCTGTGCCCCTCAGGGTGCCCGGCTAAAGCAGGGCAAGGACCAGAGCAAAGCGCGACGGTCGCGCTCCGCGTCCTCCCCTTCCCCCAGAAGGAGCAGCCGAGATAAAGAGCAGAGCAAGGCTGCTGGCTCCTCCAAGTTTGACTGGACATCCCGCTTCAACTCCAAAGTCAACCTGCCAAAGCCCAGACTGTCCCTGCCGGGATCGGCCAAGGCTGAGACCTCCTCCAAGCCTGGGCCCTCCGGACTACAGGCCAAACTAGCAAGTGAGTGTTCAAACTGCTTCTGTTTTTTCAAAGGAATGTTCAAAACAAGTTAACAAGCTCTAATTCATGTTATGGGATGTCCAAGTTAGACCGAATAGGAGTGTAGGCAATCTTATGGAGACTAGTGTTGTCACGAAACTTAAATATCAGTAGTCTCTGCAAAGTAACCGTTTCACTACCATAAGAAAAAAAAGCTACAGAAACTGGTTAATTTAAATATTCGCGAAAACCCTGATCAGATCCTCCAGTTTTCCGCGATTCTGCGATCGCTGAATCCACAACAAAATGTACACACTTTTTTTGTGATCCTGCATAATTTGCCATTTCACCGCAAAATAATCACAAAATGAAGGTCTCGCATAAAAATCCTGAAGGGACTGTTTAATAATAATGATTATCAAATGATAAAATTAAACAATATAGGGCTGCACAATATCTCTACTACACAAAGCCGTAATTCACTGACAAGCTGGGCGCTTTTGCATTTCATTTTGAAACTAAATCTTCCGCCATCGTCTTGTCAGTCAGCTCGACTCTCCTCACATGATCAATGAAATCTGACTCCGAGTGCTGATCTGTGATGTACGACTGTAGTTCGGCGCACTGCATAAAGCAGCGGTGTTCAGTTAATTGTAGCGTCTGTTCTCTAACTGAACTTAATGTTTTTATTACTATAAAAAATCAAAACGACGTTGCCACGGTGTTATTACAGAAATATTACAGATATAAATAACTGAACAGATCTGCCAGCAGATGGCGGCAAGTGACTGATTTAATTACTGAATCATTTCATTGATTTGATTCATTCGAACGGATGGTTCATTCAGAAATAAAGCAAGTGACTCTGTTAGAATGGGAAATTGAATTATTTCACTAGATTCGTTTAAAAACGCACGTTCATTCATAAACGAAACACCGCTGTGTTTGAGTGGAGATGCGCAGCGGCTCAGTTGTGACTTGTTTCAGACTACTTTTGACGACGAAATAGAGCAAAATCAGGCAATAGTGTTATAGTCAGACAATGAAAGTCATTTAATAATAACTTATTTATTTAACTGCTGTATTAAACAATTTCTAATTTACAAAGTATTTACAAAGAAAGTATTAAAAGCTGTCACTCGGTTAGTGAAGTCCTTGTGTTCTTTTGCGTGATGCTTTTGAAGACGCTTGATTAAATTTGTGGTGTTGTAATTCGAAACACTACTTCAACCTCTTGAAACTTTGGCTTTGCAAATATTAATATTTGCAGTGCTTCTAGATGCTGTATCAAGAGTAAAATATTTCCAGATCAGGGACATGTTTACCGCGCTGAGGTACAGTAGATTTTGCATGTGGAAGTTCCCTCTGAACTCGCCTGTCACACTCACGTCACATGTGCTTGTGTAACCAGCGCAACGTATTGTAAATGTATTTTATTTTTAAGGCAATGTTTTAAAATAACTGTGTTCTTGTATGAATTATTATAGTTTTTACAGTAGACTATTATTTCTTCCTATTTATTTAATCAAACTCTGGTAACGGTATTGAATTTGAATCGGTCACACATCACCGATATCCGATCCATTCAAAAAGCTTGGATCGGCGTCGATACCAATCCAGAGTATCGGATCGATGCAACCCTACTTTAAAACCTCAAATGCTTGTCATGTCTCGTCTCTGCGATGCACATGCGTAGTCTGTGTAATCCGTGTCAATACAGTTAGGGTATGTTGAAAAACTCCCATCTTGTTTTCGTCTTTACAGTCGTCCTACAACGCTGTTTTACCTTTTTTTGTGAAGGATGTTTAATCTTCTTTGTATGTTCACATTGATTTTGAAGTTGAGAAGAAAACGAGATGTGAGTTTTTCGACATACACTAACTGTATTGACCCGGAACACACAGACTACGCATCGTAGAGACGAGACAAGACGAGCATTTGAGGTTAAAAAGTACCTAAATTGTCAATCTGCTTCGAAAATGACCGATCGTTTTGCTAGATAAGACCCTTCTTCTTCAGCTGGGATCGTTTAGATCCTTTTGAAGCTGCGTTTAAACTGCATTTTGGAAGTTTCAATTAGGGGAGGCACCATACATATCCATTATATGGAGAGAAATCCTTCCTCAAATGTTTTCCTCAAAAAAACGTAATTTCTTTACTACTGAAGAAAGAAAGACACGAACATCTTGGATGACAAAAGGGTGAGTATGTTATCTGTAAATTTTTGCTCTGGAAATGAACTGATACTTTAATATCAGGGTTGGGCTCTTTTGGTTAGGTTGGATGTCAGTGTGAGCACACACTTGAACTATTGTACATTCTTTAGTTTCAACATAGTGCACATGTACAACACCAGCTGCATGGGTGCTAGAACCAGACTTCGGGCACCTGCCACCAGTGATGCAACTGACACGCACGATTACCGTGACAGACCTGATCTATCCGGATCGTCTTTTGCGACGACAGACTTGTGGATAGATATGAGATTGATTCAATCCAGAATATATGAAGGATATTACACATTGTGCCGCTTATTCTGCATTTAATCCTGTTAGGAGATGATTGGGGACATGCACACTTACAACTAGTGGTGCACCAGTCAGGAGATTTGAGGCAGATGTGATTGGCGACATTTTAACACCAAAATCAGTCAATGCCAATCACCAGTATTTATTTTTAAGAGGGCATGATACCCGAAGTCTTGTTTTAGCTGTAAGTGCCTCTTGTCACACACACACCAATGATATGCACAAAAATAAAAGTATATCAGTTACATGAAACTGGTTAGTTCTAAAACTGCTCAAGAAAGAAATGTATTAATATTTATAGTTTCAGTGTTTGGTTCTAAAAATGATTAATAAGAATCAGCAAAAAGATGTGATGTAGTTATTGAAGGTTGAAACACATGGTTAAACATCTTTATCTCTGTTTATAAACAGGCATGCATTCATTTCTCTTTAAACATATTTTTAATGTTAAAATAAAATAGTGCTGGGCTGTTCATCTGAATTGCAGCACGTTTGATGAATTTGTGAAATGATTCATCCCTTTAGTCATTAGAGTAACATTGTGCAGTATGTGTGATTTCATATGTGCTGCAGCTAATAAAAGATGAGTTCTGAATTTAGATCGGCATCAGCCCATCAAGCAGCACACATATGCACGTTCTGTTAACTGAAATGTAGATGAACAGCCTGAAGTTCTTAGGCAGTCATACTCTAACTTAAGCACCCTTATGATGGGTACATGTTTTTTGTGTTTTACTATGAAGTATAATTCTTATGTACTACTTCTGGGTCATATTTTAGCCCCAAATCAAAAAGAAAGCTCAAGAAATTATTTATAAGTGAACCCTACTTTTCAGGCTGTTAAAGTTCACTTTCATAACGAAAATTTACAGATAATGTACTCACCCCCTTGTCATCCAAGATGTTTGTGTCTTTCTTTCTTCAGTCATAAAGAAATAGTTTTTTGAGGAAAACATTTCAGATTTTTTTTTCTCCATATAGGGAACTTCTGTGTTGAGTTTGAACTTCCAAAATGCAGTTTAAATGAGTCTTCAAATGATCCCAAGTGTGTTTGTAAACCATCCCAGCCAAGGGAGAAGGATCAGTTTTTTTTTTTTTTTTTTTAAATTACAATTTATATACTTTTGAACCTCAAACGCTCATCTTGTCTAGCTCTGCCTGAACTCTCATCTCATTTTCTCCCTTAACTTCAAAATCGTCCTACATCGCTGTTTTACCTTTTTTGTTAAGGGTGTTTGATGATCTTGGTATGTTAATTTTGCAAACAAAGGGTTGATACTTCTGCAACAATGTAGGATGATTTGGAAATAATTTTTGAAGTTGAGAGAGAAAATAAGATGGGAGTTTTTTGACATACCCTAACTGTCTTAAACCGGAAAAAAACAGAGTTCAGGCAGAGCTAGACAAGACGAAAGTTTGAGGTTAAAAGTATACATTTATATATATGTTTTTGAATAACCGGTTGTTTTGTTAGATAAGGTGCTTCTTCCCTGGCTGGGATCATTTAAAAACCACATTTGGGATAAAACAGCATTTGAACTGTATTTTGGAAGTTCAGATTTCGGGCACCATAGGAGTCCACTATATAGAAAAAAATCCTGAATGTTTTCCTCAAAAAACTATTTCTTTATGACTGAAGAAAGAAAGACATGAACATCTTGGATGACAAGAGGGCGAGTCATAATCTGTACATTTTTGTTCTGGAAGTGGACTACTTTAAGAGCTGTTACTTTAATGAGACGTGAACACATTTTCACACTTATTTATACTTTTTTTTTTTTTTTCCCTTCAAATTAACATTTGTGTATTATGCGCAAAAATAGATGTGTAAATTCTTTACGTGTATGTGGACATTTTGTAATTTTGTTATGAAATATAACTTGAGTGTTTTTGACAGGTTTCAAGGTCTCAAGCTTGGTCAATTGCAGGTATTTTTACCGTATTCATTTTAGCTGATCCTTGACCTGAGGGCTAATACACTGAACAGCCCTGCCTCCACAAACCGGTGTCTTCACTAAAGGCATGATGGTTGTGATTGTGATCATTTCTAGCCCCAGTAATAGCGGATGGGGTTTTGGCTCTGGTCATGGCAGGGGGAGCTGGCTCAGATTACAGTCCAGTTCAGTGCCAGTGTACTGGTCTAAAAATACCAGCCTTCTGCTGCCTTACAGTATTGTATGGACAAGAGTCGCGGCTGGATGCATGCTGAGGTAGGAAGGGCTTTTGGTGTAGTTACTTTGCCGTGTGGATTGGCCTAGCATAGCTTTAGAGTATCAGAATGCCCAGAGGTTGGTCCAAACGCTGGCATGTGTGGATATTTAGGCTAATGAGTCCTGCCGGTCGAATGTTTAGGATCACATCAGCGGTATTGTTTGGATGTTTTGTCTGTGGTTTTTCCACTAAGGGTTGCTGTGAAGTGTCCTGCGAAGACTTGTTGGAAGTGTTTATTTTGAGTGCGAGAGGTCATCCTGTGAAGACGTAGGTCAGGTCGGGTTGATTATGGAAGGACGGTCTCTGATATGAAGAGTCACGGGAGGGCATTCTGCCAAAGGGCAGGGGGCAGTGCATTGCTCAGAATAGACCCTCAGTGTTAGGGATTGACCACCAGACTGGAGCTGTTGGAGGCGTGAGTGATTCATCTGACTTTACAGGGAAAGCGCTGTCAGAGGTCTTTTAAAGGTTCTTTCATTTTTCCCTTCTCTTTCTTTCTATATTCAGTAGTGTAAAGATACACTGTATATCATATGGGTGCTTCAAGTTTAGTAAGCAATTTAGTTTATGTACCACTCGTTCCTGATGTAACTCTAGGTTGTTAATGGTAGCTAAGCAACATTTACTATTTTTAATAGTGCATATTAATAGAGAATTCAAGAGATGTTTGTGCATTGTATAGCTGATTTGGTCAGAGTTGTGTATTAGTGTTGTTATTTTTAAAAAAAAAAGACAAAGCTTTATAATATTGTTAAAAATTACAATCAGCTTGTTAGGAGCAAAGCAGGGCCCCTTTCTTGAATCAGTGACTTAAGACCAAAATGTAAAATGGTTTTAGGTAGTGAATAATTTTTTTTTCCACTTTAGAGTGGTCCTATTATGCTCTATTGCAGAGTCTTTATTTTGTTTTGGGGGTGCACTAGAACATGCTCTCATGCTTGGTGGTTCAAAAAACGCATTATTTTTCACATAATTTACATTTATTACAGTAGCTTTCTCTCCAGGCTGGCACAAATGGCTCGATTAGTTACGGGTTTGATGAAGGTCCACCTTCCGCAAAACGAAATGTGTTGTGATTGGTTAGCAGTCCTACTGCGTTGCGATTGGCGAACAACTTAGATGGCATTTCGGTCCTGCCATGCCCCTTCCCAAAGCAGCAAGATCCGTGTACAACTGCACAAGCTAGATTAAAGTGATTCTTACTTTTTAAATATGGATATTTTTCTTACAAAAACACATTGTATTGCTAAAGGAGGCTTTTACTGACCCCTCCGGAGCCATTTGAGGCTATTTTTGTTATGGATCGACTTGTTTTGGACTGATGGAGAGAAACACTTGTCTATGCCGTTCTAAAGTTTAAGAGTGCCAGGATTATTTTTAATATATAATATTGTATTTGTCTGAAAGAAGTACATCATATACACCTAGGATGCATGGAGGGCGAGTAAATGATACGCTACAGTAGTGTTGGTTCTATCGTCAGCCTGCGAGATCGCGGATGCATAAGTTTATCATTATTGTGCTAATTTATTTATTTATTTAAATAACCCAACCCGCCAACGATTTGAATTTCCGTAGGCGGGATTTATTTGATAATATTCTAATGGACCGCGTTGTGACATCAAAGCATCCGGAAAACAAAAGCTGTAGTCCAAAGGAGCCATTCGTTGTAGTTCTTGAAAAAGGATTTTTTAAAAACTAAATATCTCCCTTTGTAGTGGACTTTGAGATTTGTAACTTTGAGATGTTTTTTTATGTCCAAACATATGCACCACACACTAATAACAGGAGCCTTTTTACATTTGTCTGCCTTTTAAAAGGCAGTTTCTTTTTTGTCAGTAGGCAAAGCTTATAGAAAGGCAGAAATACAGTTTCCACTTGTAGTTTGTGAAACAGCAGCACCTCTGGGCATGTGAATGTACTCATTTTATTGGCTGGCCAGTTTTCTTTGTAGTGCAATGGAGAAGGGATTAGACCACTTCTCCATTAAAAAAAATGTTGCATTAATGACATGTAAATATTCAGACGGACATTAACAGACTCATTAACAGCTATAAATTGTTCATCTAGAATTTTTATTAGGGATGATCCGATACAATTTTTTTTGACCGATACAGATTTTAACAAACAATTATTGGCTGATACTGATATTGGTCAATTGCATAAAGCAATTAAAAAAAAAAAAAAAAAATTGGATTGTTTACTCCGAGCAGAATCGGTGTTTAGCTGTTATATTTAAAATGTTTTCTTTGCCTATAATAGTAATAAGGCAGAAAAATCTGGTAGCCTATCTTGTGCTTTAGCCAATAAATACAGCATCATCTTTTCTATATTTTGACAATGTATTAAACGAAAGAAAAAACTGTCAGTGTTTTAAAGACATTAAAGTGTTTTTTCAAGATTTGCAGCATGGATTAAAAAGCGCTACCCCTAAGTGGTTTGAGAGGAAATTAGCCTATATTAAAGATGTTCATGTCTTTCTTTCATCAGTTGTTAAGAAATAGTTTTTTGAAGAAAACATTTCAGAATTTCTGTGAGTTTGAACTTCCAAAATGCAGTTTCAAAGGTCTCTAAACAATCCCAGCCGATTAAGAAGGGTCTTATCTAGGTAAACAATCATTTTTTTGTTTTAAATTTATTTTTTTAACTTCAAATGCTCATCTTGTCTAGCTCTGCATGAACTCTGTGTATTTTGGTTCATGACAGTTAGGGTACGTCAAACTCCCATCTCATTTTCTCCTCTTGCTTCAAAATCGTCAAACAAAGTAACCCAACAGGCGCTGGCCAACGGCCCGATGACTTGGTGTCCCAGCCTTTAGTGTAAAGGTTTAAAAAATTTGGTCAGAAGGACGTATGTTAGAGTAATACCTTAAGATGCTACCTACATAGGGCGCACACACTAGGCTTTGGGACTGGGCATATGTTTAGAATCAGAATCAGAATCAGAATCAGAATGAGCTTTATTGCCAGGTATGTTTGCACATACTAGGAATTTGTTTTTGTGACAGAGCTCCACAGTGCTACAGAAAGACAGTGACAAGACGATACATATTATAAAAAGAACAATATAGAGGTATACAAGACAGACAATGTGCAAAAATAGCAAAGACATTTGAATGGAGTAAGTATGTGCTTTAAATAAATAACGGAAAAAAGAATAAAGAATGTATAGTGTTGTATGTTCCTTTAGTCAAAGAAAGGGAGCATATCTCCTACTGATTATTTTCTAAAAGGCTGGTGAGGAGCTGAATGCGTCGTTAAGCGTAGATAGTACGGTGTGACTTAATTAACACAGTGCTAATGAGATGACGTGCAGAATGTGCTGGTTTCTGTGGAAACTGTCAAAACAAGTGTTCTGTATGTAGTAAAGTGCTCGTTGTGAGCAGTGGTCAAAGTCAGAGCTGGGTTATGGGTTAATGCTATACTATGCTACCCTGGAAATCCAGAGGTCTCGCGAGAGCACAATTTGAGTTGTCTCTGCAAGACACTCTGGCATCGAGCAATGATGCATGTTACTGCAATACGTAAGCAGTTCTGGGAACCAATCAAATCGGTGTATCTGATGTAGGCGGGCCAGGGGCGAGCTAAGCTGATGACGACAGCGCTGCGACGTCCGGAATCATTTAGTAAACATTGAAAGAGATCTACTGAAGAACACCAGTTGTTTGAAACGGCTGAACGAGTTAGACTCGGCTTTTCATATAAAACCGCGCTCGAATCGTTCCTTTGCAAGAAGGACGTTTTTGCTTCTTTTGCCGACTGGATACGGCAAGAGTTTAATCCATCAGTTAGCTCCGCTGGTAGTTAAGCGTATGGGGCTTAGTGAAAACCCACTGGTGGTTGTAGTCTCGCCGTCGATCGCCCTTATGGAGGACCAGGTGAAAGAGGAGAGGAAATACGGTCTTTCGGCTCTGCAACTTGGCGACCACGAAGAGGAACAGATCCGAGGCGGGCAATGCCAGATAGCATTCAGCAGTGGCGAGAAATGTTATCGAACAAGGTCTACCGGGACAAATGATCGGGATTGTGGTGGATGAGGTCCATCTCATTTACAAATGGTAAGAGTCACTTGGTAAACTTACTGTAACGAAAAACTGAACTATTCAATAGTAATACAGTAGCCTAACTTGAACAGGACGATATGTCTCGCTGCTGAATGAAACGCTAGCGTCCATCCCAAGCGTGCCGTAGTTGTTCTGAAAAGTGAAGCCAAAAGTTTTTGATCGCCCCCCGGTGGCTGGCTGCAGTATAGGTCATAAACCCCGCCCTCTCCATGTAATCTAATGGGACGTGAGCCAAACTAAATAATCGAATTACACGGCAAATAATTTTTTTCCAAAGGTGATTTCCATCGTGTGAGGTAGTTCTTATAATGCTGATTCATGCTCAGGTGTTCGTTTTTCTAATAAGTTTGCTTTTAAGTAGTTATTTGATGCTATAAAAACGGGGTGTGGTGTCATGATTGTGATCGTGCGATTGGGTCTGCGGGAGGTTGGGGCGGGACTTTGACACCGTGGCTCCGCCTCACGACACTACTGCGCATGCTCTGGCTCCAAATGACGTAACTTCCCCCAAGATGGTAGCGGCCATATTGAGCTGTTTTGGCTTCACTTTTCTATAGTGGAAAGAAGCGGAAACGTGTTGTCCATCTTTTTTACAGTCTATGGTCCATCCACATATTAGTTGATAGTTAATGAATAGTTTGATCGGACCTAATTGTTTTATGAGGTTGATTCGGCTGTCATAATTAATAGTTATTAATCTTGTCACATTGTTTGTTATAACATTGAAATCCACTCTTATATGTTCACCGTCGCTCTGGATACGTCACACCGTGTATTGTTGTGATTGGTCGTGGCATTATCCAATTGCATGCAGTGAGAGTTTCAAATGCACACTTGGTGCCGCCCCTCGAGTTGTCGCCCCTTTTCATTGCTTGATGCCAGACCCTTAATCTTAATAGATTAGGGTCTGGATTTTTCCAGGCTAATACTATGCTATTATTCCCATTGTTTTCACATAGTTTGTTCTGTTGATCATATTTGTCTCTTGGCATTTCTTTGTAATTTCTGTTGTCTGTTAGATGATCTTGTGTCTCGTGTGTTTCTGCTTCGGTCTAGTGTAAATACTGTTTTTTGATGCTTTTTAGGTAATTGTTGCTATTTACACAATGTTCAGTATTATATTTGTGTAATACAGTAGTGATTGTAATTCCCCCGGTGCTACCACATCAATTCTGGATGCCTACAGTAGAGCTGTGTGAGGAACAGACCCTAATTGAAGTGACTTTTAATCTAAAAATCTTTACCTCTGCTGCAGCTCTTAAATCTCATCACACAAAATGTGTGGTAACCAGTGTTTTTTTTTTCCTCATTAGGCATGTTTACATGCATTCATTTTAAACCAAATGACTCCAGTCTGATTTCAGATTCAGAAAATAGTTTTTGCATTCTAAACATTGCAGTCCAATTCACATATGTGCCCCTGGACCACAAAACCAGACATAAAGGTCAATTTCAAGATTTATTCATCATCTGAATGGTGCATAAATAAGCTTTCCATTGATGTTGCTTAGGATATGACAATATTTGAACGAGATACAACTATTTGAAAATCTGTAATCTGAGGGTGCAAAAAAATCTAAATATTGAGAAAAACGCCTTTAAGGTTGTCCAAATTGTTCTTAGCAATGTATATTACTTATCAAAAATAATAGATAAAATTATTTATATATTTATAATAGAAAATATCTTTAAGGAGCATGATCTTTACTTAATATCCTAATGATTTTTCCTAATGCATAAAAGAAAAATTGATAATTTAGACCCATCTGCTTTTTCAGCTTTTTACTTTATTTAAACTTTTTTTTAAAATTATTATTATTATTATTACTTTGCATCAGCGTGTATGCTGTGCCTCCAAAGGTTTTTTATTCGTTTTTGCTAATAAACGTTGTGTTTCTTTATTTGGTTTCACAGTGTTTGTTGATTTTCAGCAATTTTCAGTCTTTCAGTAATTTCTCATTTTATATTAGGCATATAATGTGGTGTGTTTTTAATGGTTTTGTTAATAAAAGTTCTATGAGTTTGACTTGTATTTTGTTGCTGCTTGAATTGAGTCAATGCCGAATTGCCGGTAATTTGAAAGTGAAAGTAAAATGCACACGGCGCATTTATTTAAAAGAGAAGGAAAGGAAGGAAATGGGAAAAACTTAAACCAACTAACCTGTTTTGGACTTATTTTTTATTTAAATAAATGTTTTTGTTATTACATAGAGTAAAGTACTGAAAAAAGGTACCATTGGAACCAAATTTCAGGTACAGTACTGGTTAAAATGTGAAAGATACTTAACCCTAAAATCAGTCCAGTCGTGTAATGTGGCTGTTGTAATATGGAGCCTACTGTGGGACATACTTTATTTTTAAAAGAGTTATTAAAAGTGCATAAACTGCAAAAGAGACTGTTCCCCAGGGGCGTTCTGTGCGTGCTGTCAGACGAGGAGATAAACACGCACAAGCAAAGTATACTTGGGGTTTCACCATGCATTATAGATCAAGTAACAACATTTGTACCATTTGTAAATGGCAATGCATTCACTTACATGTATTTGAGAATCAGATAATTGATGCCACTAGTTTGTGAATGGTTTAAATTAAAAAAGAAAAAGCAGAATATAAGCGATACATCTGTCGTACTGCGCTATTGTGGCTGCAGTGTGTCACCTGACAAGCATGACACGTCGCCATGGAAATAAGGTGATGCATTCTAAAATAATGTTCACTCTAGGATATTTAAAACTTGCGTGCGAGGTTTAATTCTGTCCTTTTTGATGTATGATTGTATCCTGCTGAGGAATAGCAAGCTGATCTTTGTTTGATTGATTAAAACATGCTGTTCTCCTGTGATTCTCTCAGTGACTGGCTTCTAATTTAGTCTTGCTGTCCTTGAACTGTCTCTTAGTTTTAACCTTTGTTCTGATTAAGTGTATTGCTGTGTGTTTCTCTAGGTTTGAGGAAGTCCACTAAGAAGCGTAGTGAGTCTCCCCCAGCAGAGCTCCCCAGCTGTCGGAGGAGCACACGTCAGAAGACCACGGGCTCTTGCGCCAGCACCAGGTACTGAACCGCCTGCTGATCTAGAACATGCATAAGCTAAACAATACATGCATATGCTATCTGGCTGTGTGCACGGTGTGCATGACATTTGTTTCTTCATCAGCACAGTATGCGCATACTATACATCAGCATTAAGAGATTCCCTCAACTCTAGTTTTAACTAGTACAAAATGTTTTTTTAATCGCTCGTAATGTTTGGGGAAAAGTTGCACAGGCGCTGGCCAATAATGAATCTTTCTGGTGTACATGTGTTGATGCAATGTCGTGCGGAGTATACTAAATGCTATGTGTCTGACTGCACACATGCAATAAAAAATGAGGTTAATAGGGAATTAATAAAAGCCAAATTAATATTACACCGATGATGTTTGTGAGGGATAAATTTGCAGGATTTACGATGTCGTGCACTTTATAAACATTGCATTTTTCCACAACTGTCAAAACTCTTCTGGAGTGTTTTAGGAAAGATCTATTATTAGCTTAGTAACTGAGTAATCGGTCGATAATTCTGACAATTAGTTGAGTTATTGCATAGTTTTGTGTGATAATAAAAACAGACTTAAGCAAACACTTTAAAGACTTAAAAATGACTTAAATGTAATTAATAACAATGAGGCAGTTGTAATTGGTTCAAAAAAACCACAAAAGCAAGTAATCATGTAGTTTTATTGAACAAAATTGTTAAAATTCATAATGTGCACATCACCGCAAGTGTCTAAACGAACTAAACTGAACATATTTCGTGTTGGTGTTTGCATAGATTTATAAACTATTTTCTTTAGAAATCGGATAGAATGGTGCATAAGTTTCCAAGATGCATATGTGCATTCAATCAATTATTTGATCCTCTGCTGATTTTGCAGTTTGCCCACTGACAAAGAAATGATCAGTATATAATTTTAATGGTAGGTTTATTTTAACAGTAAGAGACAGAATAACAACAAAAAAATCCAGAAAACACATTTTAAAAAAGTTATAAATTAATTAGCATTTTACTGAGTGAAATAAGTATTTGTTCCCTTATCAATCAGCAAGATTTCTGGCTCCCATGTGTCTTTTATACAGGTAACACGCTGAGATTACAAGCACTCTCTTAAAGGCAGTGCTCTTAATCTCAGTTTGTTACCTATATATTGTAATCAAGGAATCGTGACAGCCCTACTGATCGCACGTATTGTTCCTGCCAAGTGCTGCTACTCTAAGGTCTATTGTGTCTGGATCATAGACAATTCAATACATATTAGTCCTTTTATTTGAGTTGCATTCACATTTACTGCTGTTCAGTGAATTTTCATTGTCATTCTGTCTAAGCAGTGCTTCATACATGGCTACACAATAGACAAAGGACCTTTTTGTTTACATAACTGCATCTTTCGATTTACTATAACTACTATTTAGCCCTCTCCTCTAACGCTGGGCAGTGTTCTGTGGTAACTGCAGTTGGGTGTTCCTGTTCAGTTACTTACTTTACTGGAACTTCCAGTTCATCCTAATAACAAATCTGGTGAAGTCGTTTGGATTATATAGCAGAAGAGTTGGCTAATTGGTGAAGTCTTGTTTAAAATCACTGTGAAACCATTCTCATATCCCATACAAATAGAAACGAAAAGGCAGCAACCCGTCAAAATAAACGTTTGGTTTATTTTGAGAGAAGAATTATTTAATGTAATGGTACTAGTACTACTGCTAATAATAAAAATATTATTAAAACAATGTTTAAGGAACATTTACCAGGTAAATTATTTACTAGAATTTATTTACAATAAAAGTCTTTCTGGGAAAAAAAAAAAAAAAAAAAAAAGAAATAAAAAAACGATTCTTTATTAAGCCTAATTTAATTTTTATATTTATTTTGATTATTAAAATTTAACAAAATACAAAAAATTATTCACAGAGTTTGATCAAAATATTTATTTTATAGGGCCTTAATTTGATTTTTGTTAAACTTTTTGAAACTGCTGTTAAATTGTGTGCATTTCATGATTTAAATTAATTAGACATGCTTTTAAATTTTTTTTTATTTTAACATTTAAAAAAATAATCTAGAAAAATTAAAAATGGGGAAAAACGGAATCTAGAAAAATTCTAAAGAATTTGGAAAAAATAAAACAGAATTTGGGAATAAAACAATTTCATTTGTTTAAAATTGATCGAATTTGTGTCTTTGTTGTATTTGTACTATAGTTTGTTACTTGCATCTATGTTCTTAATGACAAAGATATTATTATTGTTTTTCATTTACTTCACCTGTTGTTCTATGTTTTTTTTGTAGTATTAGTATTGAGATATTTTAGTCTGGTATCATATTGGAGTCAAAAATTTGTTATTGACAACACTAATGGTATGTGTGGATATGCACATTTTAATAAGAGTATTGATCTTTCTCGTTTGTACTTTCTGTGCAGTCGGCGAGGCTCAGGCCTGGGCAAGCGCGGGGCAGCTGAATCTCGCCGACAGGAGAAAATGGCCGACTCAGACAATAACCAGGATGGGGCCAATTCATCAGCCGCGCGCACTGAGGAGACACCACAAGGGGCTTCAGGTAAAAGAGCAGCACTGCCATTCAGTTTGACTGACCATCAGATACTATGACTGTATGTCTTAAAGGATTAGTTCACTTTCAGAACAAAAATGTGCAGATAATGTACTCACCCCCTTGTCATCCAAAACGTTCATGTCTTTCTTCAGTTGTAAAGAAATTGTTTTTAAGGAAAACATTTCAGGTTTTCTCTATATAATGGACTTCAATGGTGCCCTTCAAGTTTGAACTTCCAAAATGCAGTTTAAATGCAGCGTCAAAGGGCTCTAAATGATCCCAGCCAAGGAAGAAGGGTCTCATCTAGTGAAACTATTAGTTATTTTCTAAAAACATTTACAATTTATATACTTTTTAACCTCAAATGCTTGTCTAGCTCTGCGTGAACTGTGTATTCCAGTTCATGACAGTTAGGGTATGTTGAAAAACTCCCATCTCATTTTCTCCAACTTTGAAATTGTCCTATGTCGCTGCAGGAGTACCGACCCAGTGTTTACAAATTGAACATGCAAAGATCAAACACCCTTTACCATAAAAAGGTAAAACAGCGATGTAGGGCGATTTTGAAGTTGGAGGAGAAAATGAGATGGGAGTTTTTCAACATACCCTAACTGTCATGAACTGGAATACACAGAGTACACACAGAGCTAGACAAAATGAGCATTTGAGGTTAAAAAGTGTATAAATTGTCAATTTGTTTTGAAAATAACCAATCGTTTCACTAGATAAGACCCTTCTTTCTTTGCTGGGATCATTTACAGCCCTTTGAAGCTGCATTTAAACTGCATTTTGGAAGTTCAAACTTGGGGGCACCTTTGAAGTCCGCTATATGGAAATCATTCCTGGAATGTTTTCCTCAAAAAACATAATTTCTTTACGACTGAAGAAAGAAAGATATGAACATCATGGATGACAAGGTATTACTCTATCTGTAAATTTTTGTTCTGGAAGTGAACTAATCCTTTAAGCAGTGTTGTTTTCGTCAACGATGACAATGATGAAATCATTTCGTTGACGCCACTTTTTTCCATGACGAAAACGAGACGATGACGAGATAAAAATGGCTCGTTGATGACTAAAACATGACGAGACGTGTGTGAGTTTTCGTTGACGAGACGAGAATAGACAAATGTTAGTGGGTGGTCCGTCAGACGTTTAAAATGCAGGACATTTCTGCTTATTGTGCATGCCAATCAAAACCTAAAACAGTACCTGCCGCTATGGCAAGCCGTTTTTAGCATTAAATACTCTTTGCTATACTAGTATGGCAAGCCGTTTTAGCATTCCATCCTTGTTTGTCTTTTATGTTCTAAAACATTCCTTCATTATTGTAATTATTGGTGAAAATAGTCGATCCGGAAGCTCACATTGTGTTGAACTATAGATCTGCTATTTTCACAACTTACAAGTGACACTACCCAACAGCAAAATACTTACTGACCTACATTAATTTGTTAAAATACTACTTTTTCCCCTTTTTTGACTAAAACTAGACTAAAACCTTTTTGACTTTTCGTCGACTAAAACTATCACATATAGAAGTGACTAAAATTTGACTAAAACTAATAAGCATTTTAGTCCAAAAGACTAAGACTAAGACTAAATCTAAGATGGTTGTCAAAAACAACACTGCCTTTAAGTGCACAATATTTTAGTGTTATTTCTTGTCTCGGTCTCTTGAGCTCATGTTCTCTCTCTGCTGTGTAGCGTCTAGCTCAGTGGCTGGAGCTGTTGGCATGACCACCTCTGGAGAGAGTGAATCAGATGACTCTGAAATGGGAAGACTGCAAGGTGTGTTTGCTTTTCCTATTATTTAATTAGTTGTAGTGTAACTTTAGCTCACAGCAGCTCATATGGGTCAATTCGCAACATTATTGTGAAAATGCAAAATTTTCCTTCTCTTCTTTTTGTATCATTTATCATTAAAGTGTGATGAAACAAACATCTAGTTGTGTGTAAGGTTTTACATTTCTTTTTTCCTCTCTCTACAGCTCTACTGGAGGCCAGGGGTCTTCCTCCTCACCTGTTTGGCCCATTCGGGCCCCGTATGTCTCAGCTGTTTCATAGGACCATTGGGAGTGGAGCTAGTGAGTGACCTTGACTTATGATTGTGACATTTTTGGGGGATGAATGAGTGTTTCCTTTGCTCAACATGTACATCTTCTGTCTGTCTCTGCGTTTGCAGGCTCAAAGGCACAGCAGCTGCTGCAGGGGCTTCAGGCTACAGGAGACGAATCCCAGCAGCTCCAAGCTGCTATAGAGATGTGCCAGCTGCTAGTGATGGGTAACGAGGAGACGCTGGGAGGATTCCCCGTCAAGAGCGTCGTACCCGCCCTGGTGAGTACTCTCCTTTCATCAGGAAATTCACCTGGACTTTATCTGGTTTACACTATTAGCCAAGAAAGAAAGTGCTACCATTGTTCATTCAACAGGCTTGCAGTTTTCAGAGTAGTTTGCAATCTGTGCATTTATGCCAAGCAATCACTTAAGATCTGCTTTTGATTAATTATGGGAGTCTTAAGCTTATGCATTTATATCACACCTGCAAAATGTTAGCTTACCTTCTTACGCTTTGTTTACAGGGGTTATAAGCGCCACATTTGTTTTCAATCAACTGCCTGCTGTTTTCTTTGTGAAACACTACACTGTGTTATTAACTATGTTTTAAATGTATATGAATATAATAATTTATCATTTTGACTCATCCCTTTTGAAAAAAAAATGGTTTAAATGCTAAAATGTGAAATTATTGATTATAAAGAGATTATAGGCAGGGCTTGAAAGTTTAACGGAATTAAAAATTCAATCTGTTCACTCCGAGCAGAGTCAATATTTTAACGTTTCTGTTACTCCGTTTCTTGGGTTTTATTATCATTCCAAAACTGGTTCGAGTAAAAAATACCAGTTAGTAACATTATTTTTATGTATTTATTTATTTATTTATTTTAGTGCAGCGTTTTCTTTACTCAAAAAGAAAAAGAACAGGAAGAGATCTGGTATTTTAACCCACTGCGCTTTAGTCACAGCCAATACAGCATCATCTTTTCTAGATTTTGGCCAAATGTAGGCTGCTAAACTGTTTAAAGACATTCAAGTATTTTTTTTAAAAGCTATTTAAAATTTATTTTTACATTTAGAAATAATGTAGGCTTAAATGCCAGAGAAGCTAAATGTTTACTAACATTTATTAGTTTCCTTCTCTCCACAACAAATTCTTTGGAGTTAAGGCTATGTGTTTAGGCTAGCAAAACTTAAATCCAAAAACAAATTTATTTAAGGTGATTCAAATTTTCGATTCTGTTCAGAACTATAAAATTTTATTTCGTTTCTGGTTCTGTTCCGGTCAAAATTGTTAGTTTTTGTTTTTGTTCCTTGAACCGATTCAGATCCCTGATTATAGGTCATTTTATTAAACGTCAAAATTTGTATTATTTGAACTGTGAAGTTGTTTGAATCGTTGATTAGAATGTAGTGCCCTACCCAAATGGTATTCATTACATTTGTGCAGCCCTTAAAGCTTAAAGGAACACTCCACTTTTTTGGAAATAGGCTCATTCTCCAACTCCCCCGAGTTAATAAGTTGATTTTTACCGTTTTGAAATCCATTCAGCCATTCTCCTGTTCTGGCGATATCACTTTTAGCATAGCTTAGCATAGATCATTGAATCCTATTAGACCAATAGCATCATGTTCAAAAATGACCAACGAGTTTCCATATTTGTTGTATTTAAAACTTGACTCTTCTGTAGTTATATCATGTACTAAAACCGGTGGAAATGCAAAGCTGCGAGTTCCTAGGCTGATAAGATGAGGAACCACACTCCCATTCCGGCGTAATAGTCAAGGAAGTTTGCTGCCGTAATATGGACGCAGCAAGTGCAGTAATATCACGCAGCACCTGAAATGAGTTCCCAGCTAGTTTAGCATTTGCACATGTGCTGCGTGATTATTACTGCGCCTACTTCAGCCTTATTACGGCAGCAAACTTCCTTGACTATTACGCCGGAATCGGAGTGTAGTTCCTAATCTTATCAGCCTAGAAAATTGAAGCTTTGCATTTCCACCGGTCTTAGTGCACGATATAACTACAGAAGAGTCAAGTTTTAAATAGGACAAATATCGAAACTCATTGGTAATTTTTGAACATGATGCTATTGGTCTAATAGGATTCAATGATCTATGCTAAGCTATGCTAAAAGTGATATCGCCAGAACAGGAGAACGGCTGAATGGATTTCAAAACGGTAAAACTCAACTTATTAACTCGGGGGAGTTGGAGAATGAGCCTATTTCCAAAAAAAGTGGAGTGTTCCTTTAAAACCCCTTAAATTGAGTTTTAAAAAACTTGCAGGGTTTTTCTTTCTGAAATTCCTAATCTGACAAATGAGCAACCTCCTGTTCTGTGTTGACAGTCAATAGTTATATTCTTACTCTCATGTCTTGTTCTTCTCTTGTCTTCTCTTTGCAGATCACACTATTACAGATGGAGCATAATTTTGATATTGTGAGTATTAGGAACTTCTGTGAGTGGGTGCATGCGTCCATGCAGAGTCAGAAGATTGTGCGAGCCGTTCAAGGCTGACTGCAGTGAATCTATCACCTGGCAATGATTTCAACCATATATTCACACTCATTCAATTTTGACACTTAAAATTAGACCGTAACGTAATAACTGTTCACCCCGTGTGTCTTTTCTGCAGATGAATCATGCATCTCGCGCCCTCACCTATATGATGGAGGCTCTGCCGCGCTCCTCGGCTGTGGTGGTAGACGCCATCCCTGTCTTCCTGGAAAAGGTAAGTGGCACCTCACTGTTTCTTTGATACCTGGCTGCCAATTATGTGGATAACATAATTAAAGGTGCTATATCAAGAAAAGCAGTTCGTTCTTTGCTCTTTTCAGATAATAGTTGGTAAAAAGTGAGTGGGGCAAAATTTTGTATTGTAAGCAGTGAACAATGAACATCAAAACCACATTCATGTATAACCATTTTAACATATGTGACCCTGGACCACAAAACCAGTCTTAAGTCGCTGGGGTATATTTGTAGCAATAGCCAAAAATACATTGCATGGGTCAAAATTTTTGATTTTTCTTTTATGCCAAAAATCATTAAATTAAGTAAAGCTCATGTTCCATGAAGATTTTTTGTAAAATTCCAACTGTAAACATATCAAAATGTAATTTTTGATTTGTAATATGCATTAAGAACCTAATTTGGACAACTTTAAAGGTGATTTTCTCAGTATTTTTAATTTTTTTGCATCCTCAGATTTCTGATTTCAAATAGATGCATCTCAGCCAAATATTGTCCTATCCTAACAGACCATACATCAATAGAAAGCTTATTTATTGAGCTTTCATATGATGTATAAATCTCAGTTTTGTCAAATTTAACCTTATGACTGGTTTTGTGGTCCAGGGTCACATATATTCATGTGTTCTTAATGGGAGTCTGACATGTAAGGTCAGCTTATATTTAGAAGAGGAGTCTTTGTGTTTGTTGTCTCAAATCCATGTTTCTCTTGTGTCCACAGCTTCAGGTAATACAGTTTATTGATGTGGCAGAGCAAGCCTTGACCGCCCTGGAGATGTTGTCACGAAGGCACAGCAAAGCCATCTTACAAGCTGTGAGTGCTAATGCTTTCTAAGTGTCATGTTACTTAAATGCTAGCTCAACCAATATAAGACGCCAGTTAAACGGAATTAATTTTAAATTCTATAAGCCGTTCACCAGTTCCAAGAATTAAATCAGTGTTAATTTTGACAGCAAATTTTGATTTAGTTTTAGTCATAGTCTTTCGACTAAAATGCCATTTAGTGTGTCATATTTTGGTCATCTGAAATGTTTTTAGTTTTAGTCGACTAAATATAATAAGTTACAGTGTAATGCATTTATTAAATACTTCTCTAAAATGACCAAACTCATTATGAAGGTTTCATCTTAAGGTTTTATCATGATACACAGATTTAACTGCTGTGACACACAATATGCCTTTATCAAAATTAAATGAAACCGCTTGTCATATAGGGTAATTACGCATTCTTTATAACATCCTGTTCACCACATTCTTCTTTCAAGCAGACATTTATTTTTTATAAATACATTTATTGGGGCTACTAGTGACTCAGTCAAAAGTAGTGAGTGATTTTCTGTCTGTCTTTTGTTGCTTGCTTAACATCAATGCTACAGACAATAGCAACTAATTAGGCTGCTGTCCCTTTAAAACCAAACACACGGATGCAATGGACTGATACATGTCTGATAGTTAATTGTTTACGTTCACCTAAGATGTAACAGTGCGTTTACTCATCAAAATGGACAATTCAATATAATTTTTTGTGTATTTCTCTGTTTATGAGACGCAAAAAAATAACTTACTTGTGTGCTGTGTAAGAGGCGCTCAGAAAACCGGACCGAATTTAGTTGTCTTTGGCGTCGTCTGCTCTTCTCTTCCTCCCAGATATTGACATTTTTGAACATTTTATGAGATTTAAGCCAGCTTATATCCCACAAGATGGATCAATAGGCTATAATACAGTTCATATGTACGCATATAACCTCCTTAACCTCCAGATTAATTCTGAATAAATATTTTCCTAAATCGTCCTTCCCTAACATTTTCACCTCGTTTTTATTTGTTGACGAAAATGTCAAATTTTTGTCATAGATTTTGTCATTCAAATCGAGTTTTCGTTTAGTTATCTTATTTTCGGTGGTGAAAAAAATGTCTTTGACAAATTATTCGTCGACGAAGTTAACACTGATTTGTATTGTGTACAAGATGTGCGGACAAAGGTGTCCATATGTGATGCAATCTGGGAAAACCCATCGGATGTTTTCAGGAAATTCAAAAAAATAATAATTTGAATGTCAATTTTTTTTGGGGTGAAAATTAGGTTTTCATTTAATTATTATTCTATAACATGCCTATCATCTCTGAAAATATCTCAATTCACTTGTTTAGCAAGCAGAAAACTGTCTTTTATGTTAAGACTTTATCCTAACACTATGAAGACAGTTAACCTATTAAAAATAAACCTAACACACATAATAAAGGTGTATCAATGCACAGTTCCCACCAGTCCTTTGTAAACTACGACACACACATTTTTTAATTTATTTATTTATTTATTCATATATTTAATATTGTGAGATGGCGGAGCACATGAGAGCAACACAGTCTGAAGTAGCTGCTCTTAAATGAACATACTTGTCTCAGTCGGCTCAATCTTGGTGTCAGTGCCCTAAAACAATGTTATAAGGTACTTTTCAACATCCAGAGATGAAGGTTGGATGATGAAGTTACTAAAGAGGAGGGGTCCGATGACAGTCTGTTATATAGGCAGGTTTGCAAAAAGCTGCGCTGTGCTATTCGTGCTATCTTAACATACAAGAAATGATTAAAAGTTCAGAGACTATGCCCATGATAAACAACGGAAATCAGACAGCTCTTGTTAAACTTGTGAATTGAAAGTAACACCCCTCTCACTTTTATTTCTGAAAATAATATTCATCAGCCTACTTAAGATAGCCATAACTTTTGTTACAGTCAAGCTATGGACAACATAAGTCTGGTCAGTTTTGAAAAGTGCTTGAGCCCATCTTTCATGTGGTATCAACCTAACAAAGGTCAAATTTCAGCATGTGTTGGGTTTTCCTAGATCGCATCACTGTCAATGTCTGTTGTATGAGAGCTTGAATGTGGAATCTCTTCTTTTGACCCCTTTTTATTTTATTGCACAGAATGACAATCCACTAATTCTGTGCTTTTTTATGGATTTCTATAGGGAGGTCTAGCTGACTGTTTGCTCTACTTGGAGTTCTTCAGCATCAACGCTCAGAGGAATGCATTAGCCATCGCTGCTAACTGCTGCCAGAGCATCACGCCGGATGAGTTTCACTTCGTGGCTGACTCTCTGCCCCTGCTCACTCAGAGACTCACACACCAGGTGATGATCTGAAACACAGCAAACATCTCATTCACATTTATTAGAGCAGACCAACAGATGTCATGTCTGGATCTCTAACACAAACATAAACACCCACAAGGATGTTAGTGATATATTTACCCTGGTGTGAATCACTCCTGGTTGACCTTCAGATGCCAGACTTTGGGTGTAAACGATAAAATCCAATACTGTCCGCCTCAGATGAATCAGCTTTTTTTATTATGACTCTTGTTTTGCAGGATAAGAAATCTGTCGAAAGCACTTGTCTCTGTTTTGCCAGGCTGGTGGACAACTTTCAGCATGAGGAGGTGAGAAATGATTACACACACAAACACGGCAAATCGTTAAACTTTTAAACCGTAAACTGGTCTCTGATCTATTTTAGCCAATTGGTTTGTTTAAATGGTTAATTTGAACTAAAATAAATATAAATCCCTTAATGGGTTATCACGTACTGCTTTTAGGAGTCCATAATAAAAATAGTAAAGGAAATAATAAAAGTTATTTTGCCTCTCATGACGGACACTCCAGGGCTTTTGTTGAAACTACAGATTGAACATCCCCTATTTTATATTCCTCCCTGTGAACAGAGAGATGAATGGAAATGTGGTGGTAAAATCTAATTATTTGTGGGTGTTGAAGTTTTTGGTCAAAATGATGGCCACAGATTTAATTCTCTGCTTTTTTCAGCCGTATTTAGTCATCTTGCCCACAGTTAAATCCAAACTTTTTCATTCTTGTTTGCGGCCAATCATTTAAAGTGCATTTTAGCAGATAATGTTTGTTGTTGATCTCTCTATTATTTAGCCACAATTTAATGTGAGATCATTAATTTCTTTTATATTTCCTCAAAATAAATTTTAGAATTAAACACTACAAAATATGCATCTCAGATTTCATATCTGAGACCTTTTTCTTAAGTTCGTGAGAATTGGACACAAGCACTAGAAAAATGTTTCAATTAATTAAAAAATCAGTAAAAATTACAAATGCTTTGCAGGGTCTACGCTTGCTTTTCTTTTTAGGAGTACAGTCAAAATTTCAGAAGCACCTTTTAATCAGTAATCCAAAAAATCTAAAAAAAAATTTGCCTTACCATTACTAGGTGATATTTGACTCCTTAAAGTGATTTACAAGTGAATTTTGTTTTTACATTTTATAATGGCATTTTTGGCAACTGTTCTTTTTGACCAATTTTAAAAAGATATTTTTTTTAATCTTTTTAAATTTGTAATTAAAACAACAGAATAATACGTAGAATAAGAATAAGTTGCCAATCAAATGAAATCAGTAATAACAAAATGAATTTGTACTACAGAAGTGGCACGGAGGAACCCAGAAGTGGCTTGTAAGTGTATTTTCTATGTTTAATGAGGCTTGGAGGTGGCATGAGTGCAATCAAATTCATAAATTTATGTTGAGATTAATGTTTTAAATATAACTTTTTGAATACAGAAATATTAAACCACAAATTTAACTAAATTTTCCAGTAGGTGGCGGCAAGTCACTGATTTAATTACTGAATCATTCATTTATTTGATTCACTCAAACAGCTGATTCATTCAGGAATAAAGCAAGTGACTGTCTTTATGAATGAGAAGTTGAATCATTGACTCACTAGATTTGTTTAAAAACGCAAGTTCATTCATAAACGAAACAACGCTGTGATTGAATGGATTTGTGCAGCGGCTCAGTTGTGACTTGTTTCAGACTATTTTTGATGACGAAATCAGGCAATAGTGTCATAGTCAGACAACGCAAATAGTAACTTCCTGTTCATTTAACTGTTGTATTAAATCAATATCTCCTTTACAAACTCCCGTAAATCATTAAAAGCTGTCACTCATCTCTCAAAGTTCCATTATAATCAACTAGACAATGAATCTCTTATTTTCTCTCTACACTTTATGAAAGGATTCTTGAGATATGTCCGTGATACATTAGTCAACGTTGCAAAAACACGTAGAACTGATCGGATCAGTCGCACATGGTGCTCCTAAATTTTTCATAGTCGTGCCCCGCACCCACGACCATTAAATAGACACACTAGGCATTGTAATCCAAAAGAAAACAGCCTTTATTTCAGCCCGAAAGTACTTGGAAACATCGCCCTGTAAACTGGCAACAACATACGATTATGAATATGAATCATAAATCAGGTCATATTAATAACAAGATGATCAGTGGTGTAACTTTGGGTATACGCTTAATTCACGAATTTCGTTTTGAACTTTCTATTTGAACGCATTCATTTACTGGATCCTTGGACATGTTTACAGGGGTTCAAAAGGAATTTCTGATTGTAAAAATCTGCTTCTTTTTATTTGTAAGGTATTGTTTTCTTTTATGTACGGTTTAAATGACTAGGGTGCGGGAGACAGAGCAGGCGCATCAGGCGCAATCATCAAATGCATTTCAAAGCAAGCCGGCGCCACGGTCCTGACTGCATCATTACTGTCTTTATTGGGTGTTTTTAGCGAATATTTACATTTATTCACATATGACTGGATGTGGTTGACTGTTGTTGGCTAATGCAGGACACTACTGAATAATGCGCATCAGAGGAGATTTAAAAATAGGTATACGCATAGCCGCCGGATAAAGTGGGTGTACGCCGTATACCCTCCACTACACCACTGTAGATCATGATAAACATTTTCATCATTTACAAAGCAGCGTTTGTATTCATCTAGGCCAGAGGTTCTCAACTCTGGCCCTCGAGGTCCACTTTCCTGCAGAGTTTACCTCCAACCTTGATCAAACTCACCTGCCTGTAATGATGAAGAGCTTGATTAGCTTGTTCAGGTGTGTTTGATTAGGGTTGGAGCTAAACTCTGCAGGAAAATGGACCTCGAGGGCCAGAGTTGAGAACTCCTGATCTAGGCTAAACAGTTTTTTTTATTTCAGATGTGTATTCTGCCCTCCAAAGGCAAAGCGCAGTAACTACACATTTGGTCAAAATTGAGTTAAGGCTTAAAATGGACTTTGTGACAACTGTTTTGTCTTGTGGCAAAGTCTCCTGGTTCAATTTTGTCCCAGAGAAACGAGAGTGTTTCAGAGAAACAAGAGTGTCAACATGTTTGACTAGCTGGCGTAAAAACTTTAAGGGCATTTTTATCAGTTTCAGTGTTGGCGTAGTTACTGCACTTTACCTTTGGAGGGCAGTGTAGGCATACAGTTTACAGCCTACGCTAAATAACCACTAAACTTTTGTTTTATTTAACACACGGAAAAGCTCATTTTAGCGTTTTTACGTTCACTGTGCAAAAAAAGAATGGCATCCACTGTACCGGGGTTTAATCTATTTCGCCTCGACTCCAGCACCAGGCCAGCAGAGCTGAATGTGCGCTCGCTTGATGCGCTCTTGGCTGGCAGCGGGAGCTGCTTGGTGCTTTCGTGACGTGTCACGTGTTCATAACCTTATTAAAGAACTTAATAAAATATGAAAATAGATATTCCCAAACATTTAATATAGGCTATAGGGAATTGCACGCAACATACATAGATTTTTTTTGTTTTGTTTTTAATGACCCACCCCAACCCGCGGGGTCCGCGGGTTACGAGACGACCCGCGCATCACTATCGCTCAGTAGTTTTCAGTCACACTGTAGAGCCCTGCCGACATGAATCATATCAAATTAGTCAAAAGAACTTGTTTGTGCATTGGTGGTCACTATGGTATGCAAAAACATTTTATCTGCATTCAGTGTGAGCTCATTAACCACTGCCCTGTGTGTCACTGTGTCACAGAACCTGTTACAGCAGGTGGCGTCACGGGATCTCCTGACCAACATCCAGCAGCTGCTGGTGCTCACTCCACCCGTGCTCAGCTCCGGCATGTTCATCATGGTAGTGCGCATGTTCTCTCTCATGTGCTCCAACTGCCCTTGCCTGGCCGTGCAGCTCATGAAACAGAGTGAGTCACTCACATGCATGAATAAGGCGCCCTGCTTCCATTAAGAAATAACCAACACTGAATTCAGTTCTTAAAGGATTAGTTCACTTCAAGAACAAAAATGTACAGATAATGTACTCACCCCCTTGTCATCCAAGATGTTTGTCTGTTTTTCTTCAGTCGTAAAGAAATTATTTCAGGATGTCTCTCCGTATAATAGACTTCAATGGTGCCCCCCAAGTTTGAACTTCCAAAATGCAGCTTCAAAGGGCTCTAAACAGTCCCAGCCAAGGAAAAAGGATCCTATCTAGTGAAACGATCGGTTATTTTCAAAACAAATGGACAATTTAGATAATTTTTAACCTAAAATGCTTGTCATGTCTCTGCGATGCGCATGCGTAGTCAGTGTGATCCGGGTCGATACAGTTAGGGGATGTCGAAAAACTCCCATCTCGTTTTTGTCTTCAACTTCTAAATCATCCTACAATGCTGTTTTACCTATTTTTGTAAAGGGCGTTTGATCTTTATTGTATTTTCACTTTGTAAACACTGGGTCGGACTATTTAGAAGTTGGGGAAGAAAACGAGATAAGAGTTTTGTGACATACCCTAACTGTCTCGACCCGGATCATACAGAGTACGCATCGCAAAGACGAGCATTCGAGGTTAAAAAGTATACAAATTGTCAATTTGTGTAGAAAATAATCGGTTGTTTCTCTAGATAAGACCCTTTTCCTCGGCTGGGATCGTTTAGAGCCCTTTCAAGCTGCATTTAAACTGCATTTTGGAAGTTCAAACTCGGGGGCTCCATAGAAGTCCATTTTATGGAGAGAAATCCTGAAATGTTTTCCTCAAAAAAAACAATTGCTTTACGACCGAAAAAAAGAAAGAAAGACTTGAACATCTTTGGTGACAAGGGGATGAGTACATTATCTGTACATTTTTGTTCAGAAAGTGAACTACTCCTTTAAGAGCTGTTAGTTTTGCACATATTTATCAAGACTAACATATGACCTGTTTTATGAACTCCAAGCCGAAGTATGTTTTGTGTAATTGTAGATATAGCAGAGACCCTGCGTTTCCTGCTCTGTGGCGCATCTAATGGAAGCTGTCAAGAGCAGATTGACCTTGTTCCCAGAAGCCCCCAGGAGCTTTATGAACTCACCTCGCTCATCTGGTATGTCTTAAACCTCTCCTTGGTCTGTGTGGTTCTGTCAGTGACATCTAATTAACATGCTCTGAGTAAACGGAGATTTCAAATTGGAGCAGCTATTATGAAGCTTAACGGATTAGTTCACTCCAAAATGAAAATGGTCATGTTTGCTTTAATGAGGGCGTTTGATCACTGTGTTTTTATTTCTCTCTCTGCTGTAGTGAGCTGATGCCATGTCTGCCCAGAGAGGGCATCTTTGCGGTTGATGCCATGCTGAAGAAGGGCAGTGCCCAGACTACAGAGGGTGCCATCTGGCAGTGGAGAGATGACAGAGGCCTGTGGCACCCGTACAACCGCATCGACAGCCGAATTATTGAAGTATGTTTAGCGCAATGCAGATGTAGTTAGTTACATTCAGAAGACCAGCTCATGATTCGAACTTAATTGCTCACTTTTTTCCAGACTGCACACCAGAATGGAGAAGATGAGATAAGTCTGTCGACACTCGGCCGTGTCTACACCATCGACTTCAACTCTATGCAGCAGATAAATGAAGACACTGGCACTGCCCGTGCCATTCAGAGAAAACCTAACCCTTTGGCCAACCCCAACACAGGTGCACATGCAAGCTCATGCTACATTAAATATTACAAAAACATTTCTATATAATTTTGCTTTACCACATTTGTGACAAACTTTTAAATCGAGGTCTTTAAAGCTATTAACATTTGTCATCAGCTGTGTTGTTTTCGTCGACGATGACGAAATCATTTCGTTGACGGCACTTTTTTTCATGACGATAACGAGACGATGACGAGATAAAAATGGCTCGTTGTCGTTGATGACTAAAACATGAGACGTGTGTGAGTTTTCGTTGACGAGACGAGAATAGACGAAAATGTTAGTGGGTGGTCCGTCAGACGTTTAAAATGCATGACATTTCTGCTTATTGTGCATGCCAATCAAAACCTAAAACGTATCCGCCGCTATGGCAAGCCGTTTTAGCATTAAATACTCTTTGCTATACTAGTATGGCAAGCCGTTTTAGCATTCCATCCTTGTTTGTCTTTTATGTTTTAAAACATTCCTTCATTATTGTAATTATTGGTGAAAATAGTCGATCCGGAAGCTCACATTGTGTTGAACTATAGATCTGCTATTTTCAGAACTTACAAGTGACACTACCCAGCAGCAAAATACTTACTGACCTACAATAATTTGTAGGGTTGTTCCGATTCCGATACTAGTATCGGAAATGCCGCCGATACCACAAAAAAATCTAGCATCGGAATCGGCGAGTACTTGAACCCACGTACCGATCCGATACCATTTTCTTAAGATATGTTATTCCCGCTAGCAAATCAGAAGCCAGTTCTTCTTCGCGGCTCAGAATGCAAACAGTTTTGCCACAAGCAACCACTGTTTAGAGCAGCGAAGAAGAAATACAAATGTGCTAGCAGTTTGTCCGCTAAAACGGCGGCATGTCTCATATGTAGGGCTTTATGATTTCTGCAATGCGGAAAACACGGACGGAATCGCGGAATCCAGTCAAAATGGAACTTACAGTTTAACGCGGAACGTCACGGAATTTGTCAAAGTTTGATGCATTAATCAAAGGTAGTTCATTACACTTAAATCAAATCGTGATATGGACTAATATTAAGCCAAAACCGACTGTTTAAATATGAATTAATGCGTGGTTCTGAGTTAATGAATTGTACAGGCGCGTGGTTTGTTTACTCCTTGTACTGAAGCGCGCGGGACACTTGCGGTAATATTAAAGGGCTCCAGACTGTGACCAATTTTTCTGCCAGTGTTACTTATTTTTCGTGAGCGGTCACATTGGCGCGACCACCGCGTTGTTCAACTCATAAGCTCTGCCATTTCTGTCTCAGATGAGAAACATAAAATGGCACACGAAACGAAAGTGAAACTAACACGACACGTTTGAGCTGCTCAGCGCTGACCGTTTATCAGCTTGGACTGCAATGCAAACAAACTTGCACAAACCCCGAACAGCTTTATTCGGGAGCCAACGTTGATTTTGCAACACTGTTACTGCTGCGAGATGCAGTGAGGAGCATTTGAAAATTCTGCACAATGAATAAGGTTGCTGCGAGATCTAGTGAGAGTCTTTCAAATTCTGGCCAAAATTCTCTGTTATAAACAGGGCTGATGTACGTCAGAAAACCAGATTAGTAATACTAACTATATGAAAAAATATTACTGTCAAATGTATGTCATATAATAAAAATACTCTAGTTCACTGTATATATCACTGATAATTTGTTTTATTAAGGAATAAGTCTGAAGCACACAATAAAATAATTTATTAGTATTATCTACAGCTGTATATACAATTACACACCCAGGTATCGGATTAGTACTCGGTATCGGGAAGGAAAAAAGGGTATCGGAACATCTCTAATAATTTGTTAAAAGACTACTTTTTCCCCTTTTTTGACTAAAACTAGACTAAAACCTTTTTGACTTTTCGTCGACTAAACTTGGACTAAAACTATCACATATAGAAGTGACTAAAATTTGACTAAAACTATTAAGCATTTTAGTCAAAAAGACTAAGACTAAATCTAAGATGGTTGTCAAAAACAACACTGGTCATCAGGGCCCTAAACTCATTCTACCCACTGGTTAACTTTTAGCTTAGTTTATAGTTATATGGTAACAAAAGTGGTTAACATTCAAACTGTTCTTTTTCACCAGTAGTGTTATTTGTGAATTTAATTTAGTGAACAAGAGTTCCCTTTTTGCCAGGATTTGGATGCCCACTCTTTCGAAAAGCGAAATTTCGAATTTGTGTCACGTTTTACAAGAGAACATAGACTAATTGTCTGTTTTGCTCACATCTATCCACCTTACACCTTTTTTAATACTAAAACAAAAGATGGATTCATTGTTATTTTTAATTTAAAAACAAAAAAAAACGGTAGGCTACAATGACAATGAGCATAATTTTTTATTAAACATTTACATAAACAAATGAGTGCTGCATGGAGCAGATGCTATGAAGCAGTGCAGACCATGCAACCACATAAAATTTTTACTTCCACATTTTAAAAAAAATTGCAAATGTGACCATTTTGGCCATTTTTTTTGACCATTTTTGTGTTAACTTGGTCATTATTAAAATAAAATCTTGATTAACAACATGTTTTCTTTGGAACACTTTAATAAAACAATTTAGATCATCTCAAATGCGATCTGCACAATTCATAAGCCATGTCTTTTTATATCTAAACTGGCAAATTAAGGCAAAAAGTACGTATCTATTCTTGGCTTTGTAACTAAAACATTCAAAGTACTTTTATCCTCTATGTTGGTGAACATGCTGTACTCCAAGGCTGAAGTTTGTAAAAGACTTGCAAACGTAGAAAAGTAGAACTGTTCATCACAAACTATTGCAGATTTTTCAACATACAGCTGATAGTTCCATAAAGCGTTTATCAATGATCAAGTAATTATGACTTAACAGGAGGGGAAAAAGGTCCTATCTGTGCCTTTTAATCAGCAAATATGATATAAGTGTCCAAATTGACATGTATAGTTCATCTGAAAGCTGAATAAATAGACTTTCCATTAATGTATGGTTTGTTAGGATAATATTTGTCCGATATACAACTATTGTAAAACCTGGAATCTGAGGGTGCAAAAAAATTTAAATATTGAGAAAATCACCTTTAAAGTTCTTAGCAATGCATATTACCAATCAAAAATTTGTTTTGACATATTTACAGTAGGAAATGTACAAAATATCTTCATGGAACATAATGATTTTTGGCATGAAAGAAAAATCTATATATTTGACCCATGCATTTTTGGCTATTGCTACAAATATACCCATGCTCCTTAAGACCAGGGTCACAAATGTGGTACATTACCAAATTATGCATTATATTTTGTGAGAATAAAATGTTTCAAAGCCAGAAATGAAGTAAAACTGTGTCTGTCTTCTCAGGAGGGCACTTGGAGGTGCGGCGAGAGGATGCACGCGCACAGCTGATGAAGGAGGACCCTGAGCTGGCCAAGTGCTTCATAAAGACTCTGTTTGGGGTTCTGTATGAGGTGTACAGCTCCTCAGCTGGGCCTGCCGTCAGACACAAGTGCCTTAGAGCCATCCTCCGGATCATCTACTTCGCAGATGCAGAGCTGCTTAAAGACGTACTGCGCAACCATGCTGTGTCTAGGTCAGTCCGTGCAGAGAAACCTATGTTTGGGTCATTCCTGGGATTCGCTAACATTTCCACTTGAACTATACATTCTTTTTTCCAATTACATATGATTCATTTTCTAAATACCCCACATAATTAGGCACATGTCAAAACTCCAAAAAAATCATACTTTCCCTCTTCAGGCATTAACAACCTTTGAGACACCTTTTTTTTCCTGAATCCTGTTACGGATAAAACGGGATTGGTTTAAAAAGTATTTGTTATAAAACAAACATCTACCTACTGCTCATGTGTCCCTGATAATTTAATTTAACATTCATTGTATTTTTCACATTTTTACAAGACATTTGTTTGTCTATGGTCTGTTGGTTTTTGTATAAAAAAAATTATTTTAGAAGTTTAACTAAAACCACAATTTTATTGGTTTAGTCCTTTACATGTCAGATGGTAATCAGCAAGAAAAAATGCTTTCATTCTTAATTGTCTAATATTTTTCCAAAAATATGAATGTGACAAGGTGTGATGGGGTTGAAGTCTGTAACACATAGGGGTGGGTATCGTTTGAATTTTATCGATTTCGATTCCGATTCCGATTCCACTTATCGATTCCGATTCTTTTCGATTCCCAGTTTCGATTCCGATTTAGTAAAAAAAAAAAAAAAACAACAAACACAAAAGTCAAACATTAATATATTAAACATGTTTATTTTCAGTGCTAGCTTGCAACATATTATTTTATTACAGGGGTTCTCAACCTTTTTTATATCAGGGCCCCCTTCTTCTCGGGTCAGTTTTGCAAGGCCCCCCTATGCCTGACATTTCCTCTAAAGGTGTTTATTTTTTAACCTTTTTTATTAACCTAAACATTAGTTTTGCCTTTTTATTTTCTCCTGCATGTTATTAAAAAAAATCAAGCAAACTTTAAATTAAAGCTTTACTTTTGAATTTAAAAGAAAATCCTCTGCTCTAACTTTTTAACATGAATACACACATACAGATTTAAAGCACCTAAATTATTTAATTCAGACATTCTTCACAACTTCAGAGTACTCTTTCTTAAGTGACTGAATATCTACTGTTTGTATTCATTATAAAATAAACATATAAATGAAAAATACAGTAAATACATTGTAAATCTGTTTATGCTGGTGCTCATATGTGCTTAAACACCACTGACCCTTACAAGATCCACCTCTATGGGTAAGCATTCATTATAAAAAACTCACAGGACATTCATTTTGAAAACTATGCAAATATTTTGAAATTTCACGCAAAAATACTATGGATCAGAGCACCGAAAGCATGAATAGTTTGTGAATCAACAGCGGACTTATGCGTGCCTAATGTACGACTCCGATATACAAGAATGAATACATTAGGCACGCGCGAGTTCGTTACTATTACTCTGGTCATCTTTGCCTTTACATTAGCGGGAGGGTTTGTTTCATGCAGCCAAGAGATAAAGTAGATACCTGTCTTCCCGCGGGGGTATAAGTGACTTTTATGTGGGCTTTTGCGGGACGAAATAACATATATTCCTTCTGGAGTGGGCGGGCGCAGGACTAAAATCCGTCCCTTGCAGATCTCAAGATGAAGTTTGCGTGCAGCGGTAGATTTGTCTTCGGTTTTTACAAAGCGTAGACACACTTTTAAACGCTTACCGTGATCCATCTTTTCGACTGATGTTTACATTACCACGTAAAGTCCTGGCAGATTGCACGCGCGGAAGGTCCTGGCAGATCACTAGATGGAAAAAATGCAACCAGGAATCGAAACGAGGAATCGAAATTTTAATATTATAACAAGTATCCGATTCTTTATCTTAAGTATCCGATTCCAGAATCGGAATCGATTTTCGATTCCCAACCCTAGTAACACATTTAAAGGGATACATTGCCTTTCATTTTAACTTTTGGTTTTGTGTCTCTCTCATATCTGGATCAATATATGCAATTTTTGATGTAGGATGCTTGTCAAAGTTTAATCAAAATTATTTAATTAGGCAAATAACTCAACCTTGTCACAAGCTTACAACCCCGTAACAATAAGAAGTGCATGTATTTGTGACAGGGTTGGGGTTTTTCACTCAAAATGGCCACTGCTCCTAATGTAGTTAGGAGATCAGACCGTATATGGCAGCAATAAAACAAGTACATTGTTGTATATACTTATGGATTAAAATAAAATGTTGAAAATAATGATTTTTCATCTTAGTTTTATGTGAGTTGTTAAGCTTGACAAAACCCTCCCTGACTATAATATGCCTCAAAATAATAAAAAGTAGGATACTACTAACCATTTTCTGCAGCACTAATAAAGAGACCTGAATGATGTAATTTCTGCTAAATAACGTCACATATGAGCAGAGTCTAAATTATTACGGTTGTAGAATGGTTAGTTTGACAGGGTTGAGTTCAACTTTAGTCTGTTTTTTTTTTTCTTTTCTTTTTTTTTTTTTTATATCTTGCGGGGTTTTTTTTTTTTTTTAAACACAAATGCTTACATTATTGCCAAAAATCATAAACACTGCACATTCTGTTCATAATTTTCTAAGTACAAACTCAGTGAACTGCCCTAGGGTTATGACAAATATATATATGTGTATTAGGGGTGGAACGGTTCACAGAAGTCACGGTTCGGTTCGTACCTCGGTTCAGACGTCACGGTTCGGTATGATTTCGGTACAGTGGAGGGAAAAGCAAAACAAAAATGCAGAAGGCAATTAGATGTATTTCCACTCACATACCCAACAACCGCTGAACAACGGCGACACACAGTCCTCGTCTTTTCCACCACTCTCTCGCCTGTACTACTGTAACTGACTGGAAAAGCGAAGTTTTCCCAAACTTGCGATCTAAGGGGCCGTTCGCTTTCTTCCTGATCAACAAAGCGCTCGGGCGCTTGCGCTCCGGAAGCGTCTGCCGTTTCTAAGCAACCATCAGCTGCGCTCTAGCTCCAAGCCTATGCGTCTCCATGCATTGTTTCTTCTATTAGCGTCAAAATAATGGGGGCTTGACAAATCAAAGTTCAGGAAATCCCTGGACCACAATGATGGACCGTCGAGCTGACAAAAAATTGCAGAGTGCCAGAGAATGTAGACGGGCTCTGATAGAGCGCATACATAGGCGGAGCTCGGCTGCATCGACGCCAATCAGAGCTTCAGAGCTAAAGCGGGGCTAAATATTAGCTGTCCCTAAAGAACCCGCGTATCTAACAGTAGTTCCGCATTACATTAATTATTTTGCAGGCAAGTTTTTTTTTTATTTTCATACCGTGTATTCTCCGTTTAAATTCATGCACCGAACCGTGACCCCCGTACCGATTCGGTTCGAAACGAATACATGTACCGTTCCACCCCTAATGTGTATATGACATTATTTTGTGCTAGATAATATGTGACCCTGGACCACAAAACCAGTCTGAAGTCGCTGGGGTATATTTGTAGCAATAGCTAAAAATACATTGTATGGGTCAAAATTATTGATTTTTCTTTTATGTCAAAAATCATTAGGATATTAAGTAAAGATCATGTTCCATGAAGATTTTTTGTAAAATTCCTACTGTAAACCTATCCAAATGTAATTTTTGATTAGTAATATGCATTGTTAAGAACTTAATTTGGACAGCTTTAAAGGTGTTTTTCTCAGTATTTTGATTTTTTGCACCCTTAGATTTCAGATTTTCAAATCTATCCAAAATCTGTCCTATCCTAACAAACCATACATAAATAGAAAGCGTATTTATTGAGCTTTCATATGATGTATACATCTCAGTTTTGTAAAATTTAACCTTATGACTGGTTTTGTGGTCCAGGGTCACATATTAAAATGCATTATTTATTTGTATTCATTATAATAGTCATACCAAAGTATTGTGAAAAGCTTCGAACAATTAATTTTAGAAACTCTAGGGGACTGAAATATTACCAAATCCCTGAAAATGACCAGTTTACTTTATAAAAATCAGTGAAGATTTCAAAGCAAGATGTTTTTAATTGTCATTGCACCACCCAGCGTTATTGTGTGCTCCTATTTAATTGTACATTTAAGTGAAGATGCATTAGAGTGCTGATTTGGTGTGATGAATTCTGAACTAATATGTGCAAATGTTTGTATTTTGTCTGCAGTCACATAGCTTCCATGCTGTCCAGTCAGGACCTGAAGATTGTAGTGGGTTCTCTGCAGATGGCTGAGATCCTCATGCAGAAGCTTCCAGATGTGTTCAGCGTTTATTTCAGACGGGAAGGTACTGGATCTGTTTTTTATATAAGCTTCACTCCTATCTTGTGCAAAGAAATATATTTGATTACAGTAATGCATCACACCCAACACTGTTGTTTAATTGCTCTTGTTCGTTTCAGGTGTAATGCACCAGGTAAAGAACCTGGCTGAATCCGAGGTGTTCCTCACCAGCCCTCCGAAAGCGTGCACCAGCGGCACAGCTAGTCTTTGCGCCACCACCATCACCACAGCAACCACTACAGCTGCCTCGAACGTCACACCCGACTTGGGCTCCCCCAGTTTCCAGCACAGCATGGACGACTCGCTGGACCTCAGTCCGCAGGGGTATATAGCCGCTCTCACATGCAGATACTGATATAGCGTTTACAGGCCCTTTCCATTTGAAGTTTAAAAACCGATCCCTCTCTTCTCTAGTAGGTTGAGTGATGTTCTGAAAAGAAAGCGCCTTCCTAAAAGAGGACCAAGGCGTCCCAAGTATTCCCCACCTAGAGACGATGACAAAGTGGATAATCAGGGTATGTAGCGCTCTTGGGTTGAGAATTGCAGTGGTGCCGAAAGCACTTGGACTCTTGATGTCTTATTTAATGCAAAGACATTGTCTATTCTCAGTGCTTTGTGAGTTCAGCTGCTTTGTTTGACCCCTGTGAATGCTTTATTGTCTGACACTGCATGCCTTCTCCACAGCCAAGAGTCCGACAACCACACAGTCCCCCAAGTCCTCTTTCCTGGCCAGTTTGAATCCAAAGACCTGGGGTAAACTGGGGACTCAGACAAACAGCGCCAACTCGGAGCCATCGCGCACTGCAGGGGTCAGCGGTCTGGCACGAGTGCCACCCAAGGACACCGTTTCAAACAACAGGTAAAGCTACGTGTTTATTTACTTTATTTGTCACCCTGGAGCACAAAACCAGTCTTAAGTCGCTGGGGTATATTTGTAGCAATAGCCAAAAATACAGTGTATGGGTCAAAATTATTGATTTTTCTTTTATGCCATAAATCATTAGGAAATTAAGTAAAGATCATGCTACATGAAGATTTTTTTGTAAAATTGCTACTGTAAATATTTCAAAATGTAATTTTTGATTAGTAATATGCAATGAACTTAATTTGGACAACTTTAAAGGTGATTTTCTCAGTATTTTGATTTTTTTTTTTTTTTTGCACTCTCAGATTCCTGATTTTCAAATAGATGTATCTCGGCCAAATATTGCCCTATACTAACAAACATACATCAATGGAAAGCTTATTTATTGAGCTTTCATATGATGGAAACATCTCAGTTTTGTCAAATTTAACCTTATGACTGGTTTTGTGGTCCAGGGTCACATTTACTTAAAGGGTTAATTCACCCCAAAATGAAAATTGTCATTAATCACTTCACCTCATATAGTTCCAAATCTGTAAAAGCTTCATCCGAACATTCGTCCCTAATTATAAATGTGTTTTGTCACTTTTGATCAAGTTAAAGGGATGGTTCGGAGTAGAATTGACTTCATTGCTATGCACTCCGAAGCCCATGTAAATACCCCATCCGAAGTTTTTTTTTACCTTAGTCGAACATTTATGGAGATATTAGAGTTTTTCGAATTGCTTGTTACAGGAGTGAATGGTACATGTGATGTATCTCGTAAATTGCACCACTAAACGTGCAAGTAATCTTACCAAACTTCTACAGTAGTGTAAATAGGTTATGTACTCACAAAACGCAGCATCAGAACATTTGTAAGTCCACCATGAGTGTTTTAAAAACACGTTTTAGCCGATCCCTACTAGTCTCAAAAACAAGTCGACGTCACTTCCCTGGTTTGAAAAAAGCACGTAAAAGTCCTCCTACTACATCTGTGTGCATGTCAACTTGTAGGAGGACTTTTACGTGCTTTTTTCAAACCAGGGACGTGACGTCGACGTGTCGCCATTTGTAGTTTTTGAGACTAGTAGGGATCGGCTAAAACATGTTTTTAAAACACTCATGGTGGACTTACAAATGTTCTGATGCAGCGTTTTGTGAGTACATAACCTATTTACACTACTGTACAAGTTTGGTAAGATTACTTGCACGTTTAGTGGTGCAATTTACGAGATACATCACATGTACCATTCACTCCTGTAACAAGCAATTCGAAAAACTCTAATATCGCCATAAATGTTTGACTAAGGTAAAAAAAAAACTTCGGATGGGGTATTTACATGGGCTTCGGAGTGCATAGCAATGAAGTCAATTCTACTCCGAACCATCCCTTTAACTGTCCTTGCTGAAAACTGCATTGATTTTGATACGCCTAGTTACATTTTTGTTGTTGGTGTTTCAGGGATAAGATAAAGGCTTGGATAAAGGAGCAAGCCAGCAAGTTTGTGGAACGTTACTTTAATTCTGAGAGCGTGGATGGAAGCAACCCAGCGCTGAACGTCCTGCAGAGACTCTGTACTGCCACAGAACAGCTGAACTTACAGGTAACCACGCATTAGAAAAACTTAGCATTTGTAGTCATTATATATCAGTCATTTTTAATCCAGTGGGAGTTATTTATTTTTTCAAACTGGTTGTCTTGTGTGTTTCAGGTTGACAGTGGTGTAGAGTGTCTAGAGGAGATCAGCAGTATTGTATCTGAATCAGACGTGTCCTCCTTTGAGATCCAGCACAGTGGGCTTGTGAAGCAGATGCTGTTGTATCTGACGTCAAACAGTGAACGGGACACTATTAGTAGAGATGAGAGAATCAAGAGGTTCCTGCATGTGTTCTTCGGTTGCCCGGTTAGTCACAATGTCAACCTCTTTGATATTTTTCATTTGAAAAGACAAAAATACGGCTTTCTGTCTCTCACAGTGTTGATTTTAATATACATTTCCTTATTAGCTGAAATAAACAACACAGCTTAAGCATCTCTGACGCACTTTATACACACACACAAAATATTTACAGAAATATTTCATGTAGGACTCTAGGATTTCCACGATGCAAAAAAAGCAGACAGACTTGAGTCATTAAAATGGAATTTGCTATATATAACATGGAATGTCACGTAATTTGTCACATTTTGGATGAATAAATCAACAGTAGGTCATTACACTTCAACCAAATTGCAATATGGACTAGTGAATGTGATTAAGCCACAAAAATGCCATTTAAATATGAATATGAAGCATATGTCTCATTAACTGCTAAGTGAGTCTCTACATAAGTGTTTTCCTGCTTAATTTAAGAAAAACTTGTCATATTATATACACAGAGAAGCAAAGGTCTTCAGGGCAACCCGTCAAAAT